>NW_026928102.1:0-87500 GCF_032062105.1 Saccostrea cuccullata | reverse complement strand
GTCTGTCTGTAAACTTTTCACATTTTCGACTTCTTCTCAAGAACCACTGGGCCAATTTTGACCAAACTTGGTACAAAGCATCCTTGGGTGAAGGGGAATTGAAATTGTTAAAATGAAGGGCCAAGTCCCCTTACAAGGGGAGATAATCAAGAAAAGACAAAAATAGGGTGGGGACATTAAAAAATCTTCTTCTCAAGAACCACTGCGCCAATAAGGCTGAAACTTATGTGGAGGCACCCTGGGATAGTGTAGATTCTAAATTGTTCAAATCATGACCCCCGGGGGTTGGGCTGGGCCACAATGGGGAATCAAAGTTTTACATAGAAATATATAGGAAAAATCTTTAAAAATCTTCTTCTCAAGAACCACTGGACCAGAAAAGCTGAAACTGATGTGGAAGCACCCTGGGGTAGTGTAGATTCTAAATTGTTCAAATCATGACCCCAGGGGGTAGGGCGGGGCCACAATTGGGAATCAAAGTTTTACATAGAAATATATAGGAAAAATCTGAGAAAATCTTCTTCTCAAGAACCACTGGGCCAGAAAAGCTGAAACTGATGTGGAAGCATTGTGGGGTAGTGTAGATTCTAAATTGTTCAAATCATGACCCCCGGGGGTTGGGCGGGGCCACAATGGTGAATCAAAGTTTTACATAGAAATATATAGGAAAAATCTTTGAAAATCTTCTTCTCAAGAACCACTGGGCCAATAAGGCTGAAACTGATGTGGAAGCACCCTGGGGTAGTGTAGATTCTAAATTGTTCAAATCATGACCCCAGGGGGTAGGGCGGGGCCACAATTGGGAATCAAAGTTTTACATAGAAATATGTAGGAAAAATCTTTGAAAATCTTCTTCTCAAGAACCACTGGGCCAGAAAAGCTGAAACTGACGTGGAAGCATTGTGGGGTAGTGTAGATTCTAAATTGTTCAAATCATGACCCCCGGGGGTTGGGCGGGGCCACAATGGGGAATCAAAGTTTTACATAGAAATATGTAGGAAAAATCTTTGAAAATCTTCTTCTCAAGAACCACTGGGCCAATAAGGCTGAAACTGATGTGGAAGCACCCTGGGGTAGTGTAGATTCTAAATTGTTCAAATCATGACCCCCGGGGGTAGGGCGGGGCCACAATGGGGCATCAATGTTTTACATAGAAATATAGAGGAAAAATCTTTGAAAATCTTCTTCTCAAGAACAACTGGGCCAGAAAAGCTGAAACTGATGTGGAAGCATCCTGGGGTAGTGTAGATTCTAAATTGTTCAAATAATGACCCCCGAGGGTAGGGCGGGGCCACAATGGGGAATAAAAGTTTTACATAGAAATATATAGGAAAAATCTTTGAAAGTCTTCTTTTCAACAACCACTGGGCCAGAAAAGCTGAAACTCATGTGGAAGCATTGTTGGGTAGTGTAGATTCTAAATTGTTCAAAACATGACCCCCGGGGGTTGGGCGGGGCCACAATGGTGAATCAAAGTTTTACATAGAAATATATAGGAAAAATCTTTGAAAATCTTCTTCTCAAGAACCACTGGGCCAGAAAAGCTGAATCTTATGTGGAAGCACCCTGGGATAGTGTAGATTCTAAATTGTTCAAATCATGACCCCAGAGGGTAGGGTGGGGCCACAATGGGGCATCAATGTTTTACATAGAAATATATAGGAAAAATCTTTGAAAATCTTCTTCTCAAGAACCACTGGGCCAGAAAAGCTGAAACTGATGTGGATGCACCCTGGGGTAGTAAATCATGACCCCAGGGGGTAGGGCAGGGCCACAATATGTATTACAAGGGGGAAATCTGGTAAAGAACAATATGACAAAAGATTCTCAGGTGAGCGATGTGGCCCATGGGCCTCTTGTTTTTATATTCATTTTCGAATTTTCTCTAGAATAAAGATAATTTTTTTAAATCACAGATATACTTTCCATGTCTGATCAAAAGGTTTGCTTTATTCATTGCTTATCAGTGTGTGAACATTGTAGGCAATGTCTTGGAATGTATTTTCAAGTGAAGTAGCCAAAATCTCTTTGCAAATGGCTACCAGAAGTGATATTTGAATACTAAACTACGAAAAAATGAGGACAGAACTTTTTTTTTTCCGGATTGGTCTCTGCAATGCCAACTTTTTATTTTATCAAAAATACAATAAAATTAGCAATGCATGCGGCTACCTAAAACGGATGTGCCCGGGCCTGAGAACCAGAATTTTAGTTTTATATAGCCTAATTAGAAATGATTTTTTTATATACCTTTTTGTTTTATTAAGGAATACAGTAAAACTTTTTTAGTACGAACAGGGAAATTGCGGATTCACATATATAACAAAGTTATCTTGGATCCACAGCTATATAAATTTAACAAGGTCCAAATATGGATAACACGAATTACAGATATAGCAAAGTAATTTCATAGGTCCCAGTGACTTCATTATAAACGAGTTTTACGGTAACTCATAATAAGGGAGAATATCAAGTAGTATTGTTTTTTCTTAAACTTATATAATAATTGTGTCTTTCTAAATGGTGGTATTGTTAGTCGGAAAACTTGCTAAATGGTAGCTCCTTTTGACAGGTGAGAGAAGTAGGCCTGCTGTACCATTATTGTCATGAGGTACCCTACCTGGAGTTCTTCTTAAGACAGAGCATGAGGGACAGAGCCCATGTTTTCCAGAGTTACGCAGACCAACTGAACCTGTGTAAAAACTTCTACGACGTTCAGGAAAAGCAGTTTTCTTATCCCGACAGAAACTGCTGTGTGTCGCTTGTAGGTGCCGACAACAACCTACACAATTCCAAGAAAATCTGTGATTTCTGTCGATACATGGAGAAGAAATTGACTCCCGCTTCACCCCAGTCTTGTAACCTGGGGCCATCTTTGTTGTTTGCAGAGGAAGCAGTGTTTGGGAGCCACATTCAGGCTCCATTCTGTTTAGACGCTTTAGAAAATTATAATACCAATGAGTACAGGACGTTGTGTTGCAGAGAATGCAAAATAGATATTTCTTATAAATCTTGTGCTTCCATTTCTTCAAGAAGGAGCAATGACAATTTTGTTCGCCAAAGTAGCTCCTCGCTGAAGAAAAATATATGTGGGAAATTGACGCTTCAAAAAACTCAGAATCTATTAAAACCAAGTCAGTTTATTCGAGACTTTGAGGCCAGTTTTATCCCCGTGAACTTTACGGGTTCTGCTTGCAGGACAAACAGAACCATTAGTCTATTTTTCCTAGATACTTCATTAAATACAGCTTTACTAAAGAGACTTAATGTTCTCAGATCTGTTAATATACAGAAGCCTTTTGTGATAATTATAGATAAAAAGGTAAACAAATTTTAAGTTTTCAAATTTTTTGGCTTTGCTGGATGGTTATGATTTTATGTAAGAAATATAAAACTGTGTTTGGAGATGTTGTAATGTGTAATTCTCTCACTTTCAGAATGAAGCAAATTATATTCTCAGGGAGTCTTTCTCTAGAAAAAACCTAGGTAAGAGTATTTTTATTTTATTAAGCAATTGAATTAATAAAAGATTTATTTTGTTTGAATTTGTTTATAGTTTTAAAGGTTACATGAATTAGTTTTACTCATGGTTTAACTTTACTCCCTCCAAAAATACCCTATAACTAATATATATCACTTTAAATTTACTCAACCTATACGAAGGCAATGCTGTTTGTAAACCTACTGTTTGTTTTACTTTTTTGCAGCAAATTTTATACAGAATTATACAGAAAGTGCATTAGAGCGCCACCTGCGTTCAGAAAGTCCCAAGCAGCGCTGTGATACGAGGTCACATGACGCTATCTGTGTACAGGAAGTTACTTCCCAGACATTCCATTCTGTCATCATGCAGAAAGAAAAAGTAAGCCATTCAGACTTACCCAGGATGTAAAAATAGAATATGATAAAGTACAGTAAAGTAATGGGGGGGATTCATTTGAAGTACCAGTATTATGGATGACTTGTCATGATCATTATTTTGTCTTTCTATTTCTGGTCTCTGACAAGTTTTACTTTTGATCAGTTGAGGAACTATACTTGTCAACAAGTTTCTTTTGATAGTGAGGTTTTTTCTGATTTGATTTTTTTTTAATATCAGTACAATAATGATCATTAATTTTCTCAATACTTAGGGAAAAAACCTGAATTATAAAGTCAAACCTTAGTGTTTTATGGTGATTGGATCTTAAAATTTAATTTCTGATTCCATTACAGGATGTAGTATTACTTATCACAGCTAAGTGGTGTGGATTTTGTATCAGTTTTTCACACATTTACCTCCAGTTAGCAAAATATTTCTCCTCAGCCAAAGATCTCCTGTTTGCAAGGTATGTCAAGATCATTGTAAATTGAACATTTTAATGCTTTTATTTTAAAAATGCTTTAACCTTGAGAATTTTTTATTTTAATAAATGATTCATAAAATTATATCATAAATTTAAAGCCAGACTGATCAACAACATTTTAATTTCCTGGTTGAAATTCTATTTTTAAGCTTTTACGTATTACAGAATCGATGCAGATAAGAACGATCTCAGGTGGGAGTTTACCTTGGATTCGTATCCCACAATTCTCTTCTTCCCTGCACACAGGTAAGTTATCTAACATGCCTGTTCCAGATTTAGTGATTTATTGCTCTCTGGGTCTCAGGTCAGAAAAATAATAATTGTTAAGGAAGCTCTGAACACTACTCACTGAAGAGTTCTAATTTTATTGAATTTATTTATTTTGAGTGATCTGGCCTTTGATGAAAAATGCCATAAAACTGAAATATTCATTGATTGACACAATTTAAACAGTTTTAAGTATTCTTTACAATAAAGTACACAAAGCTCGAATAATTAAAAACATTTTCATGTAATCTGTTTTCATAAATAGTTAAACCTTGTCATCTTGAACTCGGTGAGAAAAACAAAAACAAAAACAAGGATTTGAGATATTGAGAGTAAATTAGTTAATGAATAAGCAGCAAGTATTTCCAAATTGCTTCTACATATCTATGTTATTTATAGAAATATCAGTGTTCAAAATACAAAAGTTTAACGCTCATAAACACTTCACGATATTTGAATATTTTTTTTTGAAGAAATCAGATGGATACCCTAAGTAGAAAAATAAACTAATGCCTTGTTCACACAGAGATTTTAATTCGAATTAAATGTATTAAGTTACTGCAAATAAAAAAAATTTGAACAGTGTTCACATGGAGAATTTTATTTTCAATCAGTTAATTTGAATTAATTTACTGCGCATTAAATTACTTTGCATTAGCTCTGTGTGACTGCTAAGCATTCAAATTAAATTTTGACACATGTGTAAGGCCCAATTTAAGTCACAGGCCACATGTCGGTTGTTAGATTTAGGTATCTATGTACCAGAATTTGTGGGAGCAGTGTAGATGCCACCACATTGTCTGAAAATTGAGGGGTAATAAATTTAGAAAGTAGGTCTTTTCAATACCAATCACAATGTATACATGCCAAAAACATGCAAGGAAAGTGCCTTTTCTTTTCTGATGTGTAACACTTTTATTTTTATTTTGATATTATCAGGAGTAAATGTAGTCAGTAATAGTTTAATGGCAATAAGACATGCAACATTGAACGTTAACTGTTGTGAATGTTAAAAAGAAGGATTTTTATCAAAGATTGGCTGCATGGTTTGCTCCTTTGTATTATTTTGGAGCCCGAATGCAATCTAGGTCATTGATTGGTGATTAAGATATTAGCGTGTCATATATCTTAAGCAGTCGTAGAAGAAGAAACTGTTTCAAGGAGTCATTAGTAGTGGCACAGAGATCTTTTTTGAGACAACTTGACTAACCCTGATTGAAACCATGCTGTCATGTTTATCATTAAAACAGATTTGAGATTGTCCATTCATGTGCCACAAGAGATTGTGTTAACAAATTAAAAGCTCTTCCTGTTTTTATGCCCTGTGCCCCATGAGATCAAACTAAAAGTTGGCCCTATATTTTTGAACCATGTTTCTCTGTTTTACAACTGTATTTGGCACCATAACTTTCAAACTGCCTAAATGTTGATGCAATAATGTTTAAAACAAGGTTTAAAATGAGGGCATAAAATGTACTAAACAAAATTGCTTTCACCTTTTCAAACTGCATAAAAAGTACAGAAACAAAAACTATACAAATGCTTTTAATATTGAATTAATACCAGAGTATAGACCTGTAATTTCTATATAGTTTTATAAAATTAAGTCACACAAATGTGTAGATATTTCAGCATAACTGTAAAGCCCATTAAGTCGAACCTTGATATATTGAACTCCATGTGCCCAAGAAAAAAAATTTAAGAGATAACCAAGGATTCATGGAATTTATGAATTTAAAATACTGTAGATTCCAAAATATTTCCATTTCTAATTTTTTACTCTGTGATAACTCTTTGAAAGTTAGGGGTAGTTTATTTCTTGATAATTCTGCCGGAATGTAAATTAGGCAGGTCGATAGGTCGGGAGCTAAGGAGGCCTAATATGCATGCAATTCTCGTGCGCATCTGTCTCTGTGTCTGATGCTAAGGAGGCCTAATACGCATGTAAATCTCGTGCGGCTGCTTTAAATTTGTGTTTGCCGTCAGTAGGCGAGGACTATTGAAATTGGCATGGAAGTCCTCGTGTAATTTAAACCTATTAGTCTACATTTTTAAAGTTTAAATCTACAATTTTATTTCACAAAGAAATGGAAATATAAGAAATCACTGTCTAGTTAGGAGGGTATGTCAGGGACATCAACATAGTGGGAAACATGGGATAATTTAAGCATAACGGGCTTCGCCCATTATGCAAATTATCCCATGTTTCCCACTATTGTTGATGCCCTGACATACCCTCCTAACTAGACAGTGATTCCTTAAATATACATGTGGAATTAATTATCGTGTAATTTTGCCAGAAGCACCAAACGCGAAATCAAAATACTCGCCTTTATTTTATGGTGCTGAAATGTATGTGAAAACTCTTGTCCAACCGTCCAATCGCGAATTCTTATTCTTGATTTGCTGTTAAAGAGCGCATTCGCGATAAAAAGTACTCTCGAAAAATAAGGAATCTACAGTACATAGAGATAAATATGGAACGCCGACACTGCCTTATAGCAGAACACAACAACTGCGCTGCGTCAACCTTCCATTACATTTTATTATACTTTCATGTTAAATACTAAAATCTGATTGGTTTAGACGCAGTTAACAATCCGTTCGATTACCCTGAGCCTTAGCAACACACGTGACAACGGGTAACACAACGGTAATGCCACATGCGTGGAAATTATGCGCGTACGGTTCACCGTAGAATTCTCAAAACGTCAGTTGCGCGTTTGAAAGAACCGGAATTAACTTGACTTCAATAAAAGCTTGAAAACAACAAACGACAGACGATACATGCTTGCGAGTGTAGGAAACATGCTTGCGAGCCAGAAATAACGAAACTTTATATGATAAATGACTCTAATTAGAGTATCAAACTAACAATAAGGAGATTAGTGAACCGGTGAGTGTGAAATCTTTCTATACATGAACGTAAAGACGATCGACGTTTTTTTTGTGCTGACGTCCTAAATCAATAAGACATTCAGTATAATAAAATAAATGGTGTCTGTTTTGGAGGGTAACATTTGAAATTGACACCCCTCGGAAAACCATTGTCAACCTCCGCTGACGCGTCGGTTGACAATGGTTTTCCTTGGGGTGTCAATTTCAAATGTTACCCTCCAAAACAGGCACCATTTATATAATGTCAACTCTTTATGACATTTACTCACACAACTATTACATTGTGTCAACCTTCTATTACGTTATGTCAACTCTACATGATATTAACTCATACTACTATAGCATTGTGTGAACTTTACATTATGTCAACTCTTTATGACATTTAGTCACACTACTATTGCATTGTGTGAACTTTCCTTTACATAACGTCAACTCCATATGACAGTTACTCACACTACTATTACATTGTGTCAACCTTCGGTTTCATTATGTCAACTCTTCATGACATTTACTCCCACTATTATTTCTTTGTTTCAACCTTTCATTACATTATGTCAACTCTTTATGACATTTACTCACACTACTATTGCGTTGTGTCAACCTTACATTATATTATGTCAACTCTTTATGACATTAACCCATACTACTACTGCATTGTGTCAACCTTCCATTATATTGTGTCAATTCTTTATGATATTATCCCACACTACTATTGCATCGTGTAAACCTTCCTTTTCATTATGTCAACACTTTATGACATTTACACATTCTTGCATTTCGTTATGTTTACTGTTCATGACATTTAATTAAAAAACAATTACATTGTGTCAACCTAACATTACATTATGTCAATTCTTTATGATATTAACTCACACTAAGTACATTCACTATTACGTTATGCGAACACGGGTATCCTCGGCCTTTATATGAGCATAACGTATTTTCCGCGTTCCGCAAGCACTAAATTGGCGGGAGAGAAAACTGTCGTAGAAGAAATCTCAGCGATTTGGGAATGGCATCTTTAAATAAAAATTTTAAGCGACAAAGGATTGACAATCTTTAAACGTGCAAAGCCTGAACACTGCGACTGTGAATTAAAGTCACGTCGAAATTCAATGGCGTTTACTTTAATCTGATAATTAAATAAATCAAATATTATGAGTCGTGCAGCAATTTTTTTTTTCTTTTTATTTTGAATTGTTTGTTTGTTTGTTGTTGTTGTTTTTTTTTTTTTTTTTTTTTTTTTTTGGCTAAAAGTCTTAACTTCTGATCTTACTAAGAACATTGTAATAAGTTTTTTTTTATCAGTCTTGAACTTTCCTTTTGTTTTAAAGTGTAAACACATCGTATAACACACGTGCACTGGTGGGTTGGGGGGAGGGGGAAATCCCGCCCTACTTAGTGACCAAAATCTACATGTACATAAAATTAATAAATTTATTGGTTTTACTTTGTAGGACATTGCATTAGTTTCACATTAAGTTTAGCTGAATTAAGTTGAAAACTTTTTTATAAAACTATAAAGCCTGAGATCTTCTCCGCGTTCCCCCTTGGTCTCCAACCATAAACCGTCCCCCTTCAGGCTTGGACATTTTTTTTTTTGTTCAAGATTCTCATATCCGTTACTGATATGTGTCCATGCATGCTTACTAAGGCATATTCAATTGATTTAGATGAGGGATTGGTAGATTTTTGTAAAAGAACTCTGGCCCTGGAATGGTTGCAAAAATTACTAATTCCAGTGACGTATCGTCTTTTTCGAAAGGAGGGGGGGGGGGTCAGCCAGAAAAAAATGTTCGCCCCCAAAAAAAAACTTGAGAAGCCAAAAAAAAAATTGTCCAATCCAAGCCCAAAAATCCTATTTCGGGGAGGGGGTCCAACTTCGATCAGTCCTAATTTTTAGCTCTACTGGTCAGAGACCAGAAGAGCTTATGCGATAGTAATGCGTCCGGCGTCCGTCCGTCTGTCCGTCTGTCTGTCTGTCTGTCTGTCTGTAAACAATTTTTCAAAATGCTACTCCTCCTACAGTTTTGATCTGATTTAAATATAACTTGGCATATAAGTAGACTACACTAAGATACATAATTCTGTGTATCGGTTTTTGATTTCGACGAACGGTGTTGGCGTTGTTACTAAAAATAGAAATTTCTATGAAATTCTTTCAAAATGCTACTCCTCCTACAGTTTTGATCTGATTTCAATATAACCTGGCACACAAGTAGACTACACTAAGATACATAATTCTGTGTATCGGTTTTTGATTTCGACGAACGGTGTTGGCGTTGTTACTAAAAATAGAAATTTCTGTGAAATTCTTTCAAAATGCTGCTCCTCCTACAGTTTTGGTATGATTTCAATATAACTTGGCACACAAGTAGACTACACTAAGATACATAATTCTGTGTATCGGTTTTTGATTTCGACGAACGGTGTTGGCGTTGTTACTAAAAATAGAAATTTCTGTGAAATTCTTTCAAAATGCTACTCCTCCTAAAGTTGTGGTCTGATTTCAATATAACTTGGCACACAAGTAGACTACACTAAGATACATAATTCTGTGTATCGGTTTTTGATTTCGACGAACGGTGTTGGCGTTGTTACTAAAAATAGAAATTTCTGTGAAATTCTTTCAAAATGTTACTCCTCCTACAGTTTTGGTCTGATTTCAATAAACTTGGCACACAAGTAGACTACACTAAGAAACATAATTCTGTATATTGGTTTTTGATTTCGACGAACGGTGTTGGCGTTGTTACTAAAAATAGAAATTTCTATGAAATTCTTTCAAAATGCTACTGCTCCTACAGTTTTGGTCTGATTTCAATATAACTTGGCACACAAGTAGACTACACTAAGATACATAATTCTGTTTATCAGTTTTTGATTTCGATGAACGGTGTTGCCGTGGTTACTAAAAATAGAAATTTGGTTACTAAAAATAGAAATTTCTATGAAATTCTTTCAAAATGCTAATACTCCTACAGTTTTGGTCTAATTTCAATATAACTTGGCACTCAAGTAGACTACACTAAGATACATAATTCTGTATATCGGTTTTTGATTTCGACGAACGGTGTTGGCGTTGTTACTAAAAATAGAAATTTCTGTGAAATTCTTTCAAAATGTTACTCCTCCTACAGTTTGGTCTGATTTCAATATAACTTGGCACACAAGTAGACTACACTAAGATACATAATTCTGTGTATCGGTTTTTGATTTCGACGAACGGTGTTGGCGTTGTTACTAAAAATAGAAATTTCTATGAAATTCTTTCAAAATGCTACTCCTCGTACAGTTTTGGTCTGATTTCAATATAACTTGACATATATGTAGACTAACTAAGATACATAATTCTGTGTATCGGTTTTTGATTTCGACGAACGGTGTTGGCGTTGTTACTAAAAATAGACATTTCTGTAAAATTCTTTCAAAATGCTACTCCTCCTACAGTTTTGGTATGATTTCAATATAACTTGGCACACAGGTATACTACACTAAGATACATAATTCTGTGTATCGGTTTTTGATTTCGACGAACGGTGTTGGCGTTGTTACTAAAAATGGAAATTTCTATGAAATTCTTTCAAAATGCTACTCCTCCTACAGTTTTGATCTGATTTAAATATAACTTGGCACACAAGTAGACTACACTAAGATACATAATTCTGTGTATCGGTTTTTGATTTCGACGAACGGTGTTGGCGTTGTTACTAAAAATAGACATTTATGTGAAATTCTTTCAAAATGCTACTCCTCCTACAGTTTTGGTATGATTTCAATATAACTTGGCACACAGGTATACTACACTAAGATACATAATTCTGTGTATCGGTTTTTGATTTCGACGAACGGTGTTGGCGTTGTTACTAAAAATAGAAATTTCTATGAAATTCTTTCAAAATGCTACTCCTCCTACAGTTTTGGTCTGATTTCAATATAACTTGACATATATGTAGACTGCACGAAGATACATAATTCTGTTTATCGGTTTTTGATTTTGACGAACGGTGTGGGCGTTGTTACTAAAAATAGAAATTTCTGTGAAATTCTTTCAAAATGCTACTCCTCCTACAGTTTTGGTCTGATTTCAATATAACTTGGCACACAAGTAGACTACACTAAGGTACATAATTCTTTTTATCGGTTTTTGACTTCAATGAACATTATTACCTTGCTTAATAAAGATAGCAATTTCTGTTACTCTCAAAATGCTACTTCAAATACAGTTTTAGTCTGATTATAATATAATGTGGCATGCAAGTAGACTACACTAAGAACATAAAGAGACTTATTCAAGGATCATTATTCTCTTTTTCGCTAGTGTAAAATTTCAATTCCCAACTTCTTAAGTACTTTCCTTTGCTATAAGTACAAACCAGTAGAGCTTCAGTCTCGACAGAGACTTCTGGTTTGTCAGATATACTACATTACCCTCGGTGGACTATACTTCAACAAAAAGTGGGGATGGGGGCTGTACTTTAAATGAACATTACATTTTCTATTGTAAAGTTATGTCTGGGGAAAGAGGGGGGGGGGGGGCTGATATTTTGTGCATGTAATTCTTCCTAATCAATCAGGACCCCCCCCCCCCCCCCCCCCCCCCTTACCAGTCATAAAACACGGTCGTCAACATTCATTTTATACCAGATATACAGCTTTGAGATAATGTAAATGTATTTTTACATCAGGTAATGCACTTTTGAAATCAACATGATAAAGAGTTAACGCAATATAAAGATATTTTAAGATCACATAAGAAAGAGTTGACATAACGTAATTATATATCCACATCACGGAATTGAGTTTTGACATAATGTGATAAAGTGTTGATATAACATAAAGATATGTTCACATAATGTCATACACTTTTTACACCAGGTAATAAAGCACTGACATAAAGGTAAGATGTGTTCACCTCACATCATGATGCTCTCGCCGTAAAATAAAGATAAACCCATATCATGTAATAATGCTTTGATATAATAGAAATATACACTCTCAAAAAGGAATGGGCTTTTGACTTCATGTAATGATAAGTTTAATTATAAAACACAATTCACTTGACGTAATGCAATTTTGACCTCACATATTAAAGAAATGAAATGATGTAAAGAAACATTCATTTCACGTAATAAAGTTTTAACACAATGTAAACATATTATCACTTCACATAATGAATTTTCGACTTCAAGTTATGAAGTGCTGACATAATGAAAGGATGTATTTACTTCATGTAATGCAGCTTTGACATGATGTAAAGATATTTTTACATAATCTCATAAAAAATTGACATAACGTAAAGATATGTTCACATCACATAATGATAAATTGACATAATAAATGCATAGTTGTATGCTATAAGGCAGTGTTGGCGTTCCATAGATAAAGCTGTTTAGTTATCCAACTCAATGAAAGATATTCATGATATCTGAGACTGAATTTCAGCTTTTTACTGTTCACTATAACACACTAAGAAGAAAATCAGATAAATCTTCCAATATGTGTGGATTCATTATAATAACACATAATAGAGAAGGAATATCCAATGCTGCACTTCCTTGTAGATTGTTTTGTTTAAGAAGTGCCAACTGTGTGTAATTGTGGGTCACATTGTCATCAAAGATATTTTATGACTTGGATACTTATACACATGATAGACTGTTACTATAGTGTCAGATGACAGTTATAGATGAATATAATGGTCAGAGAGTGATGGAGGTCTAAACTTGTGTCAAACTGCATTAGCAAGACACTCCTTCATTGGCATTATTTATAAGATAAAGACCATAATCCTAATAAGGAATGGTGGATAAACACTTTGGCCTGACAGGATATGGCTATTAAGGAGAGTGCTCTGGGAGACATCTGGTGGCAAATTTTGGCAAAATGGCCGAGGGAGGACTTGGGGAATAGACAGGGAATCAGAAATATTGATCACACATCAGGAAGAGCAATTGTACGATTTATGAATGGGGAAACGAGGGGTTATGTTTACTTGGGGAGAGACAAAACTGCCATGCTTCATGTTTAAAACTCAGGAGCAATTGCGTAATGGCAGTATCATCATGTAAACCATCCCTGATGTATTATTCGGTACACTTGTTTAGGAAAATTTGTACTGTTGGATTCATGCAGCAGTTGACCGAGTTTTGATAAATTCTGTTAAGGAAGTGAAGATGTTCACAACAGGTTTTTCTTTTCATTCATATGCTACACAAATTTGGTTTTCCTCTTAAATTACCTGAACCAAAACCTAGCTCTGATGATTTTATGCTATCTTTCTTTAAGATGATATATAGACTTGAAATATCAGCCATATCTCGGTAGTCAGACTTAAAATATCAGTCATATATCAAAATCTGACTTGAAATATAGCCATATCTCAACAATCTGACATCAAATATCACCCATACCAAACCATTCTCACAATTTGCTCATGAGCAGCTCACGTGAGGACTAACCAGATTTCCTCACCTTAGTTGCTCACGTGAGTCTCATGTGCAATTTAACATGCAAATTAGGTGAAATGCTCACGTGAGCAGGGTTCTGCATATTAGCATTTTTTGCTCACTTGAGGAATCATTTTGCTCACCTAGAATATTGCTCACATGAGTCTCATGAGGCTCATGAGACTCATGTGCAACAATTGCTCACTTGGAACAAGCAACAATAGAAAATTCAGATTACAAACATTATATACTCCCCGTCAATGAAAACGCAACACCCTAATTTTAGTTGAAAATTATGTACAGGATATAACTATATACCAAAAAAAGTTCAGACATCTTTAACTTTGCCAAATCAGTTTTTTTACGGGTGAATGATTTTCATTACATTACCGGAAGTTGATTTTTAGCCCTCTTAACAGAAATCAAATATTAGCAATTTTGATAAAATTTTTGACAATATTTTGGTTTTTAAGGTTTTATACCTGTTTATCATAAGTATTCTACTAAAATGCCGGGAAAAAAAATTCTTTCTTTTCCAGATGTGATTTCCTGTATTTCCTCAAAATTACCAAAAAGCACGCATTTCATTGCTAATGCTGGAAATTCTCAAAATAAAGAAAAAGGAGAAGTACAGATGCAAATATACGCTACATAACGACATTTTAGGCTCATGTGTTTCAAAAGCATGAATGACAGTTCATTGACCGGAAGTTTAAGGGTTACTACACTGCGCCAAGTTAGAGAAAATTCGACCTCAGTATCTGAACAACAGACAATTAAAAATGCTCAAGAATATTTATTTTGCTCAGATAAAGACATTGATAATCCTTATGCAAGGTTGAAATCGGACTGCGTACACTGTATGTTGTATATGGCGGACTAGCATGTTTTGATTATATAGTCGGAAGGGGGGTGTTTTATTTAATTGTTATCTGTTAAGAGGGCTAAAAAATAAACTTTCGGTAATGGAATGAAAAACATTCAACAATTAAATAACTGATTTGGCAAAGTAAAAGATGTCCTAAGTTGTTTTGGTACATAATTATATCCCGTATATAATTTTTCACCCTAAAAATAGAGTGTTGCGTTTTCATTGACGGGGAGTATATAATTATGTAATTTTAAAATGTGATTCATCAATTACATTTTAAATACTCTTGAGCAACATGTACATGTAAATAGATGCATGCATAATTATGTTCAGTGAACTTAATTTTTTAAACTTAAAATGAAATAAAAATTAAAATTAAATTATCATAATTATGTACAGTACACATCAATCAAGGTCTTATTATGCAATAGTTCCATTTCCAGTAGATTAACAAAGAACATCCAATGTAAATGTCCAGTCAACATTTTTGACTGCACTAGTACTAGATGGATTAAAGTTGTCTTGGAGGCTAAGTAGATGTTTCTGCATGCCTTTGCTGAATTTATGAGTGGCAGTCATTCTTTGGTTTAAAATAATAATCCAGTGGTCATAAGAATCATAATCAATTCATCCTGTTCCATTCTTTTTCCTTTAAATGAGTGCCAACATCAGAACTCCATCATGTATGCAAGCTCAGCTAGGGTTCGTGATTAATCTGCAGATCCTTTGATTCCAACTTTTATCTGCAAAAAATTTGAAGTTATAATAAGTTAGTATATTTTCAAGGTTCCGTTGGTCATGAAAAGCCAGTCAATAGAAAAATCATATGCATCAACATTTAATTAGCAACTTATTGTAATTCATTACCACACTGGTCGAGGCTGTCAATTGTACACTCTGACCTAATCTGTTCTTACCATATTAAAATTAAACTGTATAATTCCTGATAACATTCTGCATTAAATATATCAAACTTAAATACACTGATAATTAACATATAAACATATCATTTTTTTAATTAGTAATATCTGAAATGAGAGGGGGGATAATAAATTTCAAAGCACTTACCCTATTCTCAGATCTGCATATCTTTGAAATTTTCCTTCATTGTGGCTGCACCATGGTAATCTCTAATTGATCTTTAATCATTTCCTCATCCCATGGTACATTTGTAACTTTTAAAGGTTGGCATCTAGTTCAATGTGTTGATGACATGTATTTCCAAAAGCATATTTCAGTTCTTGACACTGTATTAATCCATATACTTTCAATGTCCCCCACAAACATTTTGTATTGAAATTTTGAACTGGTCTGAGAAGGCGCACAAATCCTAACTGGCTCTCCTCATTGGATACTGCCCCACCTTAAGTAACAGTGGGGGACACAACAGGTTGTTTAAGTAGAGGAAAGCATTTTCAAATTGATGGGAATATGAAGATTAGAAGCTCAAGAAATTAAGATATTCCTGCCTGGTCCCCAATCATTTGTGATGCTATCATCAGGAAGTGTTAACACTTAACACATGGTCAATTTGTAATAAAGGCTTGGGAAAGCTTGGACCACATAGAGTGTCAAAGTATTGTATTTCCTCACGTGAGCCTCACATGAGGAATTGAGACTTGTAATTCTTTGGTTTTGGTTCTACTTGTAATACTGAATTTTGACTATGTCCAATTTCCTCACCTCTTGCTCACGTGAGAAAACTGAACTTAGAAAAATCACTACCAATGCTATATATTAAATTAGGCTGTTCTTAGGTGAGCAAATTGAATAGACTTTTGCTCATGAGCATTGAGGTGAGCATAATTTTGCACATGTGCATTTTGGTTAGTATTTTCCTCCCTAACAAAGACTAACAATCTGCACATGAGCAAAATCCAATTCTACCTAATTTGCATACAATTCTTACTTGATTCTCATGTGAGTCTCATGAGCTGCTCATGAGCATTTGTTAGAATGTTTGGTACGGGCAGCCAATGTATCTCAACAATCTTTTTTGAAATACCAGCCATATCTCAAAATCTGACTTGAAATGTCAGTAATATCTCAATAGTATGACTTGAAATATCAAACATATCTCAACAATCTGATGTAAAAAGAAAAACCAACCACATCTCTATAAACTGACTTGAAATACTTGTACATGTGTATCCATATCTCAACAATCAGATTTGAAATACCAACCATATCTCAACAATCTGACTTGAAATATAGCCATATCTCAATATATGTAATATGACTTGAAATACCAACCATATCTCAATAATCTGATTTGAAATACCAACCATTATATCTCAATAATCTGATTTGAAATATATCCCATATCTCAAAATTCTTACTTGAAATATCAGCCATATCTCAATAATCTGAGGGCTAATATTCATCAGACTATTCATGCTTAAGTTCTGGTTTATTTTATAACATTACCAAGTTTTCAAATATGCATGTAAGTAGATTAATGACCTTTTAATCTTTCTGTTTGTTAAGCTTAATTAAAATTAAACATGCATGTAAATATGAAATTTCATTCAAATATGAAAAAAAAACTTACAAGTAGGCTGCAGAACAATACTATAGTTCATAGTTCTTTGCTGTTGTATTGCACTTTATAGTTTTTTTTGATATAACACAAAAATTGTTTGAAAATTTTCTTGCAAATTCAGAATAAATTTTCCTTCATTTTATGATCACAAACATATTAAAAAAACTGTGAGAATTAGATTAGACATTTCAGTGTCTATATATCTAAAAATATCAATGTTATTTCAGTATAAGAAAAGACTGATCTAAGATTATGAATATAGTTGCCATGGGAAACTTCAAATTGTGCAGCCTTGTCAAAAATGGTGGTGTTAAATTTTGTGTTGCCACATTGCCTCTGTCTCTTGGGGCCTTATGAATGCTAAAGCAGAATATTAAGAGGGCTCCCTAGCAGAAATGAGAAATGGCTTTCTAGTAAAGCATGATTAAAGAGGGCAATAGCTAGAAAATTTTCTGGCAGTGAAAATAATGTGTATGCATTCTCACCAGCTTGATATTGGAGACACATTTAGAGACTGGAGGAGGGGAAATTAATAAAATTATTGTTTTTCTTCTTTCCAAATATCTCGAAAATGATGATATGAAAGAAAGTATATTAACTGTGACAAGGGTCACAGGGTCACAAATGGTTTGCTCATTTTCTTCACTTTGCAAAATGGACAGTTATATATGTAATCTGCATTAGTACTGATATGAGAATAGTTGTTCTTATTAATTATACATCTTTGAGACAATGGAGGAATTAGTTAATTCTATGGCATAGTTTTGATGAAAAATTGTCATGTATAGATGTGTTTTCCTCTGTGACTCTTGCTCCACAATGCTGGTTTGTGCCGATCTCATCTTCATTTTTGACAAGTCAATTACTATACACATGACAGACTAGAATTTGCCTTGTGTCTTAAGCCTACAGATCTATTCCATCGTCTCTAGCTTCATCACTTCTCATATAATTGGATTTTTGAGTTATTAAAAATTGTATTCAAAGTGATAAACCCATTATCTGTGGAAGTAGATATTTCTCAATTTGATATTTTTCTTGTTTAGATATATTTATCGATGAGAGAGCTTAGAGAATTAAATAATCTAAATTGTGGAGAAAATTATGTTTCTGTGCAAATGAAGTTGCTTTCTATAGTTGCGCCTTAATTTGGAAGGAGATGTGTCAGTCAGCGCAGTGTTTTTTGATGCGGCGATTTTTAGACCAATAATTGACTGATATACAAATTTAAATGAAACTTGGCACAGTATTGCTAATTCCTTTATACATGCATAATTCATGTTTACTGATAGTAGAATATGAAGTATTGTACATTCTCAGAGGAATTTTGTTGGGTATACTTGTATTGTGTTGTTGTAGTCTATAAATATTGTTTACTTCACCAGAGCAAATTGGGATGAGCAATAAGACTTGATTGGCAATCAGTTAATGTTTAAATCCTCTGATATCACAAAGCAAATTCACCAGTGTGGTGCCAGCCAATGGAGGAATGGTCTTTTAAATTACCACTGAAATTTAATTTCAATTCATTTCAATTCCCAGAAGAAGATTGCTTAGAATTAGTCTTGTCATTCCAAGCTGCATCTAGATTGGGAATGACTGAAAATTGTCAAGAGATATATCTGCAACTGCTTGGAGCCCCATGTTTGTCACAACTGCTAGTTGTCATCTGCACTTTTACTATCCCATTCTCCCAACAGAATGGCAGATTATAATATTCCTTGATTTTATCTTGCATTGAGCAAAGATGCACCATCATACCCCCCAATTGCTTGATAGCGAAGGTCCCTTTTAAATGAAAATGCTTGATGGCTATGTTTTTCCCCAAGAAAATTACATAGAGGCATAAAAGTCTGGTGATATTTGGAAGTAATTGGTATTTGAGGTGCTTTATTAATGCTGCCTATAGCATTCAGATCACATTAATGATTTGGTGTAGGGGGAGTCGGCTATGGTTTGGTCTCAATTGCTTTCTGCGGCCAAGTCTCTTTTAACTGCAGATATTTCATACTCAGGAAAAGTCCATCATCCTGTGTAAAAATAACCTCTTCCTGCAAATATTTCATTTTCATAGAAACTCCATTATCTTCTTCTAAAGATGAAGTAGAACTAGACAATTTTAACACAGTATTTCTCCTAGTTTACATTTTAGGAGGTCACTTAAAATGTTTACTATGTGCTAATATATGAAGAAAGCAATGTATCGCTATTGCATTAAATCAGTTGTTCTTGAAAGGTTTCATTTTAGTCCAAGAAATGATGCTATGTATGATCTTGTTCTTACTCTCTGAGCAGTCAATCTCTTAGTCTGTACTGTTCCTTTAAGCCAGAAAAGTCATTCAAATATTTGACCTATTTAAAGTAAAAATTCCGTTTAATGCTATCCAATGAAAGGTCAATCAGGAATACACATGAGACTCTCCTTTCGCAAGAGACGTCATTAAGGGGAGCCAGAAGACACAGTTATACATCAGCAAACAGCATATCTCTCAGTCATGTTCTACCAGCATCCATTTCCCCGCAGAACAATTAAATTTGGGTTAGCAAAGATTGGACCATAATCTGTTCAGGATTTATCCTTTATCTGGGGATAAGTATGATAGATGTTTCATAAAGGGATAAGTTTTTATGAGGTCATGTCACAGAACATCGCTTGAATTCGATATGTGGACTGTAGACAATGTTGTAAGATGTTTATTTCAGATATTTTATGAAGGCAACATTGTAACTGATATGAATAGATTTATGATGACAACTTGTTTTGCTGAGTATTTTTATCTTTTGTATCCTATAAGCAGCATTAAACATGATATCATTTTCAGCAAGCTTTTCATGTCTATGTAGATTTCTGAAAAGGGTTACCATACTAATACATTAATTTCTATTTTATATTACCCGGTAACTGAAAAAATAGTTGGACTGATAACGACATCACAACGTATCCTCTTTATTTCAATCTGTTAACAACCTATTTTATGGATTTTCAATCATTTGGGGAAAAATATAAACAAGGGCACTGCAAAATGGAGCATCAATCCCTCAAAAAAAGATGCATCATTGACCATGCATTCATCTCGTCGCAAATTACATGTATGTCACGTCTGTTTCACACAGGACAAACTAACACACTCACAAACTTGCAGACACACAAAAGTGCATGTGTTACTTATACCCTCCAACTCCATTGAAAGGTGATATAAATTACATGTACAGTGTATTGACAATAAGAGTCAAAAGTGTCTTAGAGTAGAAGATGACCTTTCCTTACTACCATGCAGCCAATACATGTATGTGTGGTACAGACATGTACTATAAAATTCTGCTTTGACTTCCAGCTCCTGTAATATGTTTTTGTGATTTTGTTACAGACATGCTACTTTGTTTGTTATAAATTTCTGCAGAAAAAATGAAATGTAAATTTTTTCTGCAATAGCCAGTCCTTTTATTGTTTATATTTATATCTGTTTAAATAATATTTAAAGTAGGATTAAAAAGATTAATTATTGTATTAATGATGAGAACTGTTTCATTGATGGAACAGCCACTGATCAAGAAATCTGTACAGGCAACATGCCGAATGTAGTTCATGCAGTGTTTACACATGCTTTTTGATGATTTTGTTAACATTTCTTTTTCTCTTGCAGGAAGGAGGACAGTGTGATATTTCCATCCAGTGTCTCTAAGACATTTCCCAACCTGATCAAGTTCATTTTATCTCATGCCACCAGTGAAGTCAAAACAGACACAGTGGTGGACCTCTGCAGCAGAAAATGTGTCAATCACAACAGGAGGCGGGTTGTACTTGTCATGACGCACCTCAGAGCGAGGTACCGCAATATCAAAAGGAGGTTCAACCACCTGCTCCAGAGGAGAGCCCAGGGGAGGGGGGTGACAGAGGGGGCCCTGAGGTCTCTGTGGGTGAGGTACAGGGCGGTACAGAGGAAGGTCTGGAAAGCTAGTCTTCTTCAGAAACTGTTGTTTTCTCACACACATGAGAAGCTGTCTCAGTCAGTGCTGAAGAAACATTTTGTAGACATTCTGAAAGACAGGGACTTGAAGCAAGATCCACGAGTAAAACATGATGAGTTATGATTGTAATGTTCTTATAGGTATATGGTTTTTGTCAGTTGATTATCTGGTATCTTTTAATTTCTACAAATACATCCACAATTTGCAAGATTTTTTTAAAATGCTATTGATTTTGAATGTATTTACAAACTGTCAGTAGGCCTAGGATAAGAAAAACTAAATCCATATTTTTTAGTAGGTCAATTCAAACACAAGAAAAAAAATTTTGTTCACAACTCGCAATAAAGTGTGTGCACTGTAGCCATATTTTCCTTTCATTAAGAAAGAGCAGACATTGCTCATGGTGTAAAGGAAGGTTGGATTTTAGCAAATAAACTATTACAATCTTTGTTAATTTAAAAATATTTTATCTATTTTTTTTATGTGAGTATGTTTTGATATACCTGTATGTGTTTATGAATTAATTTTGTTCATTTTGTGTAAATGCTGTTGACTTTGAATATTGTACAACATACTGTAAGTGCTTGTAATATATGTACCTATGTATTCAAAACAAAAGTGTCATTTGCAGTGTGGCACTGATATTTATAGACCATAGTTTTCCAAATCCATATATTGCCAACAAATTCTCTTTTTTGCACACATTGGTGATATTGGGGGAACTAATGTAATGCCGCCTGCATCACATGAGAAACTTGGAATAGGTTTCTTAAATCAAAAACAATGGGCAACACATTTTGTAAGTATTATTCTACCAATCAGGTTTCAGCATCTGAATTTTTGCCAAAAAAATCTCCCAAAAATAATTTTTGGACCTGAGGTTAATTTTCAAGTTTTTTGAGGAGGTTCGTTTTTCAAGTAACACAATGTATTGGTGAAAAATGGATGATACATGTTCATTTACCTATATTCACACTTCAGACTTGGTTTGGATGCTGAATCTTACATTCTACAGGTGTTGAAACAGAAAAAAAAATATTAGCAAGTCAATTCCCAAGTAACTGAATATCTTACTCAGATCAAACTTACACAAATGTGCATTAAAGAATTCACACAATCATTCATTGTGGGACTTTGCCATACTTAAAGACAACATCTTTCAATTGGTTAGTTATAAATTTTAATTTTGTACAACTTCTTTCTTTATTTTGATATTGAAGGAATTTGGTTTTCAATCAAAATTTAGAATACTTATTTTAAAGAAACAAGTTTATTTACAAAGTAGTTGTCTGTAATATTAGCCATATTTTTATATTTTCATTTTCAATTGAACTATTTATTTTTCATGCCAAATTTCCCTCTAAAGCCATAAAATTTGCAACGAATTTAATTTTTGTGAGTACTATATGACATGGACACACTAAATTAATGAAAATAAGTCAATATAAGTGACCTTGCATCATTTCATGTACTGTGGTCATTTAGTCCATACACTGAGGTCACAAAAGTATCTATCTCTAGATAGCACAGTAGGCATATCTCAAATTTTCATATTTTTTTCTTCTTTGAAGTGTTATATAGAGTTCTGTTTTCCTGTTGAAACCAATTTTTCCTCTGACTATAAAGTCATACCCCCTCCCCCTATGAATGTGTAAAGTTCAATTCAGTTTTGTTTTCTTACTTTTATTTTTTTTTAAATTTATCTTGACTAAAAATGAAATTAAAGAAAAATTGCCAATATATATCCAAATCATCAGAATATTGCTTCCCAAGCTTCTGTATTTACTGCCAAATAATTAGTTGTTAATCAAACATGTATAAAGCCAAACAAATATGTTGTTGAGTTTTTCTGTTATGTATATAAACATGTAGCCTGTTTGATGTCTTGAATATCGTACTATGTTATTCCCATGATTTATGTATACCCATTGGTGTTATTATAAGTTCTTGTGATGCTTATATAAGTTCAGGTTGCACTATTGCAAGTAAGATTTGTTATTATGAAAGTCGTTATCAAGTATTGGTTTGTCATCAAATCATAATTATTGTAAAAGAATATTTGGTTGAAAAAGAAAAAATAAAGTTATGGCAGTGTTACAATGCAATTCTGAAAAATTAAGTATTAGAACTGTATCAGTGAATCTTCCTTATCAATTGTAACAATCAAATCATCTCTACAAATTCTTTGTAAACTTTGGGTTTTTCTGATTTCTTCATAATTTAGAAATTGATAAAGAAATTACCAGATATACATATATGATGAATGTGCAAACCAGAAATGTATGCAAAATGAATATGTGAAGTAAAATCTTTAAATGGAGAGTATATATTTATTTTGAACGTATATCTGTTAGTAGGCTAGTCATTCTGTTTTATTACTTTCTGATTAAATTAATAATGGGTAATAATTATTTTTGTTAGATCATCTATTTGCTTTAAAAGATGTTCATTTTGCTTTTGATTTACTGTAGATTTTTAGTGCAATATTATAATCCATTAATTAACATATTTGATCAAACAAGACCCCTTTCATTTCATATTACATTCTTAGATATTAAATGTACATGTATAATTAATATGTTTGATTTTATTTATAATAATGCAGTAGATATTTCACAATTTATTTTAAAAATGATAATCACTTGAAGATGATTGTTTTGAAAAAAAATGTAACATGGTAATATTTTTCTGTTATAAGATATATATTATTTATGATTTTTTTTAGTTTCATTAACACAAAGTAGAAAAGGTGATGGGTTTCAACCCAATATAAAATTAATTTTATTGAGCTAAAAAAATTGGTAAGACCTGCAATGAACTCTTGAATTTATTTAAATCAAGTTAATTGATGCATTTGAATGAAATGTTAATAAATATTGAATCTAAAGTTTGTGTTATTCTTTAATTACAAGCTGTATTAGTTCAACCAGCATTTAATATCAACTAAACCAAGAAAGGCGTACACAATTTTTCTTCAGTTTTTAGAGATGTATAACTAAAAAAGTTTTTCAAAGTTTAATGAATTCTTTTGTGTCAAGGGAATAAAACAATGATAAAGTGATTTTATCGGTAAATGTCTTGATTTTGATCATTAAAAATATTTTATAGATTACTCTTAGTGTAAACAATTGACTTTGATCTTGAATGCAGCACTGCCTCCATTGAGGCCCATTTTATTTAATTTTGCAGTTCATTAACTAGCTAATGAGAAAACAACAAAGTGATGACAAATGCATTAAAACAGAACTGCAGAAAATAAAACAAAATGCATCTTCTGACTGTCATAGATTACACAAATCACGGATTTGTTGAATTAGCTATTGAAAAACAAGACGCTGGCAAGCTTTTATAATTTGATTTTTAATTATTGATTGCCTCTGATGTCCATACATAACGTGATAAGGGAACCATTAAAGAGCATTAAACTGATTTTCTTGTCATTTGTTTCAGCTTTTGTGGAAAATTTATAAGATTACAAATCTTGGATGTGTAAAACTGACTTATAGATGATGAATTCATTTAATGCCATGCTGAGTGCATTCTTTCATCTATGTTGATTTTATGTCCAATATTCAGAACTTAATAGGTGGAAAGGAGGGATATTTGTACAAGTTGGGTAAAAAAAAAGATTGAAAATGTTTTCATTTTGCTTGTTGACAAAGAAAGGTAGTTTATGTTTAGTTGTGTGTAGTCTGGAAAATAAAATTCTCTTCTCCAGAGAATAAATGCACAGATGTCTAGGGAAAAAATCACTCTTAATCGTGGTAAAATAACTAATTTACAAGTACGGAGACATTTGATAGCCATTTAAAATAGTACTTTTCCAAACAAACCAAATTTAGCTACGTGTGCGTTGCTCGTCTGCACGGTGTCCCAAGGGACTATATGACGCCAGCAAAAGACGCTGTGATTGAAAAACAGAAAATGATTTTCAATTAAAATTTTAAGGATTGCAGTCAAGAAAAATAGGTCAGTTTTTCAGTTAAGTACATTTGTATGAATGAAATTATGCTAAGAATATCCTTTATTTTATCATTTGTATTTATTAAAAGGGGGTTATATATAAAAGCGATGGTGATTTGCTTCTGATTTAGTCAAAATATACTAGTAGTTTGTAACAGTGGAGAAATGGAATGAATATCATAAATAAAGCTATATAGCGCAATTTTTAGTATTTAATGTAACAGTTTCTCCAACAGAGCGTAGATATAAGACGCCCAAGAGATCTATAAAATCGCGCCTTAATTGAAGCGTAAGTTTATAATAATATAGGAAATGAAAGAAAAGGACTTATCTAATGCTTTTAATAGAAGCATATTTCAGAAAGTTTCACATAAAAAATATTCCTGGCACTACTTACTAGTATCTCTGAATGTATGGTCAAATATTGATATATTAATTTGGTGTTTTGAAAGTAGTTTAAAATATTACAACAGACGCGAAAACTTGGTTAAGAGAATTTATGAAGGATATCCTATTTATTATGCCCAATGCTAAAAAGTAACAGAGAAATTTTTTTGTAGTAATTGTCATGGTTAAACTATAAAAGCATTATGTGTTATACTCATAGCTTCAGTTCTGAGGAAGAACTAATTCGTTAAATATCAAATTTATTTATGAATATTTCTTCAATATCCCGGACAACCAATATAAATTTAAATTACCATATCTATGATGGATTCCTAAACTTCATAAAAATCCTTACAAAGATACAAAGCGGGTTCTAGTAATTGTTCTACCAAGCCTCTTTATTTTATCCTCACTAAAATATAAACAGCAGCGAAGGAGAAACTTCAGGAGTACTGTGCATCAATATATTCGAAAAGTGGTGTAAAGGTGGATTCTTTTAAAAATTCTAAGGAACTTTCAGAAAATTTGAAATCACAAAATTTTACCAAAATCATAAAACGCTTAAGTCTTGATTGTAAATATCTATGTGGTTTTTGGAGACCAAGTCTTTCAATAATCTGTTGGAATTCTCATTGATACCTTTGCGACCCGTTATAAGCAGACATATTATTGTATTCATATGAAGCAGAAATTATTTAAAATGTTATACAAAGAAGAACATTTATTAGATACTAGTATATTGACGCTGTATTATCAATTTTACAATAGTTTTCTATTCAATTGTTGTTCAAAGCGATATATCACAGGGAGCTTGAAATAAGATCCCACAGATTCTGACACGTCTGAACTTAGGTATTTTATTAGTTAAAAAAAGACGTTTGCCTTACAACATAGCTTTATGACAAAAGTGACTTCAAAATTCTTTTTCAATCGTCGACTTCCCTTACTTATTTAGCAATATTTCCTTAGCTTTTCACCTGCATAAGGAGTTTATATAGATACACTAGTATATGCTAGATTCATACGAACAATTCTTAATACGAATTAGTTATTGACAAACAAGTTGTTTAAACAAGAATATCAACAGTCTCGTTTAAAGTAATCATTTTGCAAGTTCTACAATCGATACAATGGTACTGTCAGCAAATACAAACTATCATTAAGTCAAATGCTTATGGACGTTTTTAATACTAATTGATAGACCATTATTTAAACATTTAATTTATTTTTTGGTTATTTCACAAGCATGACAAGGAGCACATGACGGATATGACCGGACGACAGGGGATGATCACTCCTCCATGGCACCTGCTCCCACCTCTGATGTTCTGGAGGTCTGTGTTTGCTCTGATCCTGTTTCGTATTGTTTGAGTTTGAGTACTGTTCATAAATTTGTATGTTTTCCGAAATGGCATCTGCTTTATCCAACAAAAAAGGTTTTAAAAACACTTTCCATGACCTACTTCATATTAAAAGTTTACCGTTCTGATTTTAAAATGACAAAGGAGAAATTAAAAAAAAAAACAACACACAAACAAACAAACAAAAAACAACAACAACAACAAAAACATATATTTATAATTAAGAAAAATGATAAAAATATTCTGAAAGGGGATAACACTGTTCCCGACCTTTGGAGACCTAAAACTCTATAATGTTTCTTGCATGCTCTACAACAGTCCATATCATGCTGCCTATTTGTTAAGAACATTAACGGAAAGGGGAGCGAGATAATGAGATATCTTGTATTCCTCTCTCTTTTCTGTGATGTACAAATTGGCCTAACGAGTTACATTTAAATAGATTATGGATTCGGATAACGTAGAAAGAAACACCAAACTACGGTGCTTGCATTTTTGTCGCTGTATAGATTCTTGTACTTCAGCTATCAGTAATAGGATATATAATATCTGTAATTTTTTGTAGTAGTGTAATATAAATAAAGTTTTAAAGCATTGTTAATGGTCCAAACCAGAATTCAAAGTGTACTCATATTCAAGTTTTTGTTAGGATAGAATCGAAATGACTGTCTCGTCTCAATGGTAACGTTATGTTGCAATTCAAAAGGGTTCTTTTCTGTCAAACATTACTTCGAAATAAAAATAATTTCATAAAAATTGTGCTAAAAAGGCTTTACAATATCATAATTTGATGATCTCGATGTACTGTATTAAATGTTCCAGAATGTAGGGCCAAAGGTTTTCATTCCTGCTTAACCAGAAATGTATATCAAATTAAAATTGATTCAAGGGAAATGTCAGAAGAATGTCTCATCGTCAATACAATAAGAAACAAATATGGATAACTTTCATTTCCGATGTTCCACAACCAATTCATGTATACATAGAGTATACATTGTGCTTTGGACCAGAAAATCTCACAATACCAATGAAGGCTACATGGACAAAAAGAGTATGATACTCATTTATTAGTCGTCCATTTCTCTTACAAATATTTATATTTTTGCGAAAGCATTCTTTGGGACGTACTGCCAATATTGCAAAGAATTTTTCCTCGTATTTTTGCCATGCATGTTTAAATTTGCTGCTTAAAGAGGAAAAATTCATTAAGTTTGACCTCTAAGATGGGGCCAAGGGGAATAAATCGGAGGATAAATGTGTCATACGAAAACTATTCTGTCAATAAAGAGACTACTGTAAAACATATGGTACATGTAATACCAGACTGTATCTGTTTGTAGGAGTGAATATGTTTTTTGTGTTTTTATTTCAAAAGAAAAAGGACTCCAGGTTACACTTTATTTTTAGCTGTAGATGATTTTCTATTCATTCATTTTTTATGCTCTTAATACAAATGATAAATATGCATATATTATGTATTTTTCCCTGAATCTAGGTGAGTATTGTTTTCATTTTGATGTCAGATATTTTTAATAAAAAATTCTAGACTCAAAATTCATTCTAGTGAATGGTCGTATAAAGTGTTGAAAAGTCGTACATTTTGATGCTATTGATTTTGTAAAAATGTTTTGATTTCGAATTCTCTAAAATTTCCTTAGAGTTTTTAGGTATACACATCTGAGATACATGTATACCCCTGTATGTATTATTGTACAGTACTTCTGAAGTTGTTCCTTCAGTGCTGTAAATATTTTAGGGAGGAATACAGAAAGAGGCTTGGTAGAACATTCACTGGAGCCCGCTTCTTATCTAACTGGTATAATTGTAAGAACTTTAGTATAGGATTCCAAGAACTCCTTCATTTTAAGGAAAAGGATCATTTAAAAACATTTCAAATTCCTAAAGTTATTAGGTTTCTACTCTAAAAATTATAAAAACCATATAATTATAACATTTAGGTGTGAGAAGCGAAAACAAAATATTAGAGTATGTTGCTTTCGGCCTCTGGCCATATCAAAACACAAAAAGCAACGCTCTAACGGCCCCTTTGATCAATATCATTAATATCAGTACGCAATCCAATTCAAAAATTCCTAATGCAATCATTTTGGTGGAATGAAACCCAGAATATTCTGATAAAATAGAATACTTGGGCAAGTATGGCTTCACATTGTCGTCTAATAATTGCGTTTAGCATTTCAAACTTTGTTCTCAGGGACATGCTTGGAAAAAAAGTTTGATGAATGGAGAGCGAAAAACCAAGATTTATTACTTATTTGAATTCACTTTCACGTTTCTTAGATAAAGATGAATATATAACAGAAAATCCATTATTTTTCTCCTCCTGCAAGCGAAGGGGACTTTTTTTTTTCGACCTTTCTATTCCCATGAGTGAAAAAAATATATAGTGAGTCACTTATTTTACTCCTAAACTGATTTGATATTCAATTCTTAAAGAAAACGTAGAATCGCTGATGGCATTTCATTTCATTTAGTTAACTTAATTTTTAACAGAGATATAAAGATGTCAATTGAATAAAATCAACCGTCAAAACTAAACAATTGTTTAAAGCTTGAATAGAAACATATAAGAAAATGTCTATATTTTTTGTTCAAAATTTGTCAAAGGACTGATGAAGATAATATATATGTTTAAATTAAAATTGTTTCTCCTTCATTTTAGTATGATTGATAGGTTTACTTTGTTCCGAATGTACACACAAGTACTCTGAAGTTGATATTAAAAAGATGCTCGAGTTTCTGATTGACAATATCTCTATGGTTTTTGGAGACCAGGTCTTCCAACAATCTATTTGAATTCCCATGGGTACCAATTGCACCCATTTATTAATTAGCATACCTATTTTTGTATTTGTGAAACATATATATATATGGATTCATATGAAGCAGAATTTGTCCAAAATTTTATACGCGAAAAGAAAAAAACACTTGCTATATGGCCTTCAGCTCGACATTTAGATACTAGTATATCGACAACAATTGTCGATTAACAATGGTTAATATTCCTTTCTTCTGTCGATACGATATATCCCAGTGAGCTTGAGATAAAAGATGCCATAGAGTCTAACACATCTATTTCATATTGATATTCTCTTTGATAAACGCGACGATTTAACATTTCAATCGTCAACTTCCCTTACTTAGTTATGCATTATTATACCTTCATCATCTGCGTACGGAGTTTATATCTCTCAGTTGATTTGATAAGCAACAGCATGTTCTACGTATGTACAACTTCTAAAATGAGATAAATTATTCAGAATACGTTGACGAAACAAGAATTTCAGCAGTTTAAAGTAATAAATTTTTAAGTTCTATGGTTGATACAACGACCTTGTCAATTTATCTTTACAATAAGGATTGTACAAACCTTACAATTTATCAATCAGTCAAATGCTGACTGACGTTTTTCATACCATTGTTAGTCCATTTTTTACGCACTGAATTGACGATGGATTTTCCCGATCATGACAAGGAGCACACGGCGGTGTGACTGGTCTGCAGGGGATACTCACTCCTCCATGATCTCACCTCTGATTTTTTGGAGGCTCATGTTTGCTCTACTCCTATTTCGTAGTGTTTTTAGATTTTTGAGTTTGAATACTGCATCTCCAAATTTATCACTTCATATACTTCATTGAACAGTTTTAGGATTTTAAATTTTCCAAAAGTTCTTTGGTTTTTTTCTTTTAGAATTTGCATTCGATTTACATCATTTTTTCTAGAACATAAACCTCTCCTGCTCAGCAGTTTATATTTGAGTGAGAAATAAAGGTAAGGGCTTGTTTGAACATCACTTGGACCCTTTAATATATCTTAAGAGTTACTAAGAGGGTTATCCTAGATGAAGTGATAGCTTTCGGGTTGTCATTTTGAGTTTTCTTTACGTTACTAATAATGATGTACCCAGCTGAAATGAAGTTGAAAGAAGAGGAAGAACAAAAAAAAAAACTTTAGGAAAAAGGAAAAGAAGAATTTTGTTTTAGATGACAGTCGTTTTTGTTTTGTTTTCTTTTAGTCAGCAGGGGATGTTCATCCCTACATGGCACTTCATCTCATCTCTGATGTTTTGGAGGTCGGTGTTTGCTTTGCTCTAAAATGTTTATATTTTATTGGACTTTTGAGCTTGAATATCGTTCGTTATCTCCATATATTTCACGATCAATAACTAAGCACAAAACTACCGGAGTATGTAAAGGAATGTAAAAAAAAAAGTTTTATTATCAATATATATTGAACGATGGGAAAGAATTTTATTTGTGTTTATTTGCAAATTCATGAAGAATGAATCATTGCAACTATCAAATCAAGCTGCAAAATGGACTTCGGTATTCATTTTTTGTACAGGATTAACACTGTTGTAGGATTTCTATCTGATGTCTTAATCTAATTGTTACAATTTCTATATTGCGTGAGAGCCTCTGTGCAACGTAAGACAAGATTCTTCTTAAACTGGTCAATGAATGAACAGAGCTTTTCACAAAGCAAAAATTATTTTATTATAAAAGTGATGCTTTAATGCCACTCCAACTTTAATGCTATCTTTGTATCAAAATTGAGAGCTCCCAGCCTATACAAAACAGATCCCACACTTGTCAATAAAATATATTTACGGCAAATATGATATAGTTTTGATGGAAAGACCTGAAATAATGTTAGACTTTTGTGTGTTGATGAATCTTTATCACGCCACTGTAAAATCAGACCAAGATATCAATTTGAATAATTTTCACTTATTGGTGCAACATACCAACACCAAAAACAAACAATAGTTGCTTGATTAATGTTCGTCGCTGGCTTTTGATGTTTTCAAGCAAAACTTGTGATATTTGTGAAAATACTTCGAAACAAACGTTTTCACCATTGCAATATTCATACAGACAATATGATAGACAGGGATATTGCGGAAGCGTTATCAACTTGTTCATAATTGAGTAAACGACAGTTAATAGGGAGTCATATTCTGAATTTTTATGTAATATTTTCAATTTGGTATCACTATCTGCATATATTTTTGGCAAGAAAAATGTTTATGCCTGAACAAAATCCCCAGAAAGATGATCATTGTACTGTGTGTCTAGACTGATACTTTTAACTGATTATTCCGAAATCTGCAGTCTTATCTAATTACCGCTATTTATTTTCATTCTGCTGTTGAATTCAAAAGGTGTATAAAATTATTTACAAATAAATCTTTGTCAAAATATCTTTCTTATTTACATGCAAATCAAGTGATTTGTTCATTCCCAAAACAAAAATTTGTTATAAAGTAAAAAAAGTCTCTCATATTTCAGTGTTTATCCTTATTATTATGTTTTTAAGATTGACCACAATTTATATTGATAAAGCATACAGAACGTATAATCATAGATTCTAGTTTCCTTGAAAATGTGTCTTAATTTCAGCTTAACATTTTTTTTTTGTTCTGTTTATGGATACTTTTGACATAGTTTTGTTGCTTTGTTTGGGAGACCTTATTGCTTTCTTTACAACCAGGAAAAATACAGAAGAATTAGTACAGTTCGTATGTTTTAGATTGTATACTATAGCTTTAATTACATGTACTCGGTTTCCTTAATTTTTTTCAACCTATGTTTCAATAAATCAATCGCAAACAACACGTGCTCACTATCTGCTTGATATCAAAGCTATTTATATGATTTATGCCAAAGGATAATTAAATTTTTACATACACATATCAATTTATTTTTTTATTAATTATATAACATCATTTACATCTGAATAGTTCGTACCTTTTCAATATGTTTTCAGCTTATTTTTTTTTCAGATACGTAACATCTGTCGGTGAAGAATCGAACCCCCTGGCATCTGTTTTATAGTTTTAAATAGGGAACCAATGGACATTTGCCATTTTTTTATTGCTATTAATTGAAGACGTCTAAACCATATAACCATAAAAATGAGGTACTTCATATTTTTACAGGGAAACATCGATTTGCCCACTTTATTATTAAAGATGTTAATTTTATCTTAATTTACACACAAAGACGACGTTGCTAACTTGAAACGGGGGGGTGGGGGTAAATTCTTTAATATTCTTTTTTCTTTCTTTCTATTTTCTTTTTGAGACACAAATTTCCATTTTTTAGCCAAGGACTGCCTCTAAAAAGGACTGAAACATTGTAAGTTTTATAAAATTTAATCCAAGAAACCTTAAATCCTATAACAAATCTGCATGATTTTGCATCCAAATAAGCGCCTTTATTTACTACATCATATTTGTCGTGATTAGCATTGAAGGTTTTGCTTTACTGTGTTGCAAGCAGTCAGAACCATAACCCTAACACTATGTCATTTACCTGTGTACATTAAATGATAAGTACCAATGTGTACACAATAAAAAGACTAGAAAATACTTGCATTTTTGTTTGTTTCTTTGCTTGTTTACTCCCTAGCTTCAAGAATTTTTTCTTTCATATTGAGACACCACCGACAGCCAGATGACCCCAAATTCAGACTTGTATTTTGCAGTCTTCCAGCAGTGGTGCATATCTCTCATACGCTCTCATCCGAAGATTGGTTTACTAGTATATTTTTGGCAGTCTCCTTACCCCTAGCTGCAGATCTGTAGCTCTCCGAAAAAATATATTGATAGACCGGAGAGCTACAGTGCCACCCGTTGAAAAAACTGTATATTTATTGCTCACAAAAAAGTGCGCTCGGTTCTTGATTAATTCGTCAAAATTCTCACCTCAATTGCAAAAATAGAATATTTCAAAAAATTCCTTTCTCCTCCATCAAGTACTCGCGTAGTTAACATCTGAACGAAGCATATTGGACCGAATTATCTTGGAAACCAAAATGGCAGTATAAATAAGCGAAATTTTCGATGATTACAATATCAGGGTCAGGAGGACTAATTACAACAATTATGTGGAATGTTTGGTCGTGGAGACAGTGAAAGAATATGTTAGGAACATAGGGTTAGTTATATTTTGAGATTACAGATTTAAAAACATGGAGAAATAAATCGAGATCCGAGCGCACTTTTTTGTGCGCAATAAATATACAGTTTTTTCAATGGGTGGCACTGTAGCTCCCCGGTCTATCAATATATTTTTTCGGAGAGCTACAGATCTGCAGCTACCTTACCCCGTGACTGTAGAGCCAAAATATTGCAAAGTATCTCTGGTACGTTAAATTTTGAATGTAAACCTTCATGAATTCTTACCTCAAGTATTCCTCCTTGAAGATATATATAAAAATGATATCGTATTGCAATCCCTCATATAAATGACTATAAAAATAGTCATATTTATATGTTAAGAGATAAAATAAACAAAAGCCGATATATTAATGATACAAGGTTTATTTGATATATCCATTAATATCGTGTATTTCGCTCCCTTTAATGTTCGGCATTCTTTAACAGACTAAACAAATGTATTTTAGTAAGGAAATAGAGACCATCTCCTGCGTTTTGGCATAAAATCGATGTACGAGCTTTTGCCAAATTTTTTCCATTAATCTGCGAGAAAATTTTCCAAATAGAGATGTATTTGTAAGATGTAGCGGTGTCGCCAGCAAGGAGTCTATTTGAACATAACACATTTTGTTAAAACGCAAACGTCAAGCAATTTTTCATGGAAAGAGCAGATTCTTTTTATTTGATAAATGAGCCACAATTAACGTGCTAAATTGAGATTTGCTTGGAATCATCGTATTTATTGACTTTTTATGACGAAGAAGAGCTTTAAACAGAATTAGAAAAGCGGTAAGAGAAACGCGATATTATAGTGTGCCTTTCTTAAAGAAACGAAATACTGTCTGGTATAAGCTAGACGACTGTTGGCCTACTGGCACATCCATTCATACTTGAAAAAAAGACAGCCTTTTACTCTTTCTCTATCTTGCAAAAGTATCGAGAAATTTGAAGAAGTATTATCTCGGAAAATTTCTATTTTGGAAAATGCACAACCTTTTTATTGAACATATATGAAATTGTTCATATATTTATATGAAAATAAAAATTCGAGATGTTTATGGCTCATATCTAAATATTTATTTTAAACAAATTATATAATCGATGGTTGAGTCAAACAAAACCTATATTACAGAATTACACACTTTATCGAGCTCAGTAAGCACTAAACTGTGTAGACACGAAAAGCTACGAGGCAAAATCGGGAATGAAAATTTAAAAGCAGTGGGCATTTCCCGGACGCGTTCACTGGTTTAGAGAAGCTGAAACCATTCTGTACATCTTAAAATTCCGGAGAGGTCCATTGAGAGAACTGCAGTATCTCTCCAGTAATGCATAGTGTAGATTATCGGACGCCGAAGCAGTGAGATGCTTTCAGCAAAAGAAATGACACCACAACAAATCATGCAGCAGTCAAGCAACAATTTGTGCCACTTGGTACTCGCAATTGACTCATTTCCGATAAAAGTGGTTAATAACAAGACATAATGTGATAATTCATTTAGTTCGGGAGCAGAAGATAAAAAGAAAATTTAGGAGGACAATTTTGTTTGATTCTTTTTTCATTTGGAAAGAAAAAGAGGATTTTTATTTTTATTTTTTTTTCCAGGACAAAAAGTGTGTTGCATGGAAATATGTGTTTCATTGTAATCCATTGTATATTTTTTCTTATCATGGAATTAATACCGATTTTAAAAGGACAGACCACACAAGTATCCATATATCTTATAATGCCTGACCGAGCCAAACTGAACAGAAATCTTAAAAGCACATTTTCCGAAGCAGTTTTTACAGTGGGAACAAGGGTATTTAGGAAGTCTCCCATATTTTCAAATTTAAGGATAAAGCGACACGATACTATTATAGACAAGGAAAACCCTCATGAAATTTTGGATATGTTTTGTGAAACTATATTCCAGTCGCATGTGAATACTATTTTGTATTTTCAATTACATCCAACGAAGGATCCAACACCTAAGTTTATCATAAATATGGCGGAATACTTAAAAATACCGGTCATTTCCTGGGATCCACAATATCCAGGCGCTCTGCAGGTAGGTTTGTTGTTCTGATAAAAGTTCATGGATTTTGACAATTGAAACTTTAACTAAATATGTTGAATGTCTTTTAATTTTAAGTGTCATTTGGAAGCCTTTAATTAGCTGGTTCATTAAGGAAAGCAGACAATTCCAGGGTTCTAATCCCACATAACAATTAATGAGTGTCCTTAAAGTGAATAGAATACCAGTAACTTGACTTCTTGTACATTCGCATTGACCATCAAGAAATGATATGAATAAATAAACATTATTACTCCAACTTGTGCATTCAGCTTCCCTATCTAGTCATGAGATGCAGTGTAACAGCAAGGATAGATATCGACCATATTGGATTTCAGAATAAGGGGGTGGGGAAATTAACCTTTTTTTTTTAAATAATCTAAATCCTCATTTTGTCATCAAGGAGTTCATGTTTTTATAAAACCTCGACTCTTTTTGTCGTGATTTAAAGAAAATTCTTAAGGAATACTTGAAAATTTTTTGGGAGAATTTTAACAAATCATTATGCAATGCTCACAAAATTGCAAAAGCAACTAAAGCATCCTTAGCACATAAAAAAGGGCAACTCTAGAAAATTGTATGCTTATGGTTATGTTCTCTCCATAAAGATTTCCCTGACTTCTAACCTTGTAAGTCTGACATTTCAAATTTGCAACATGTACGTTTTACTGGAACAACCATGTACATGTAATTGGTAGACAGCTGTCGTTATTTCAGGAAATATTTGACAAAAAGTTTTCAAATGACTGTTCTCCAATTACAGTATAATGTAAATTGTTATCGGGATGCCAGACAAATGTGTCAGTGTAACATGTGTTCCGTTTGTTAAGACACCATCTGTAAAATAAACATCAAAAAACCACATCAATGGCTCGTAAAAAAGTGACAAAAATATTGTCTCTGGTTATTCGACTCTATATTAATTGATTTAGAAAAATAATGTTTCCTCCTATTATAGCGTTTCTAAACTCACATAAAGAATGTCTAACTAGTCAAGGTCTTCCGTTTTGAGAAGTCTGAAACTGACATTGGCTGAAAGGACTTTTAACTGTTGGTGCTTGCAAAGATAGCAGAAAAAAAATCCCCCTTTCAATGCTAATGGTATTTTACTCTATGATATCTTGTATGTAAATCAAATAGCTTTACAAAATCGTTCAAATGTAAACAGTTTAAGTTGCCATTTTTTCGTCAATTATATGCAAAATTTTAAACATGTAATGGCTTACAAATTAAAAGAAAAGAATTATTTATTTTAAGAAAAACAAACAGTTTTGAGTATTGCTGATTCCATAAAATCATACAGTCGATCTTTATAAATTGCTTTAATGGTTATAACAATATTCCTCTGGTCTATGTTCGAGCAATTTCTCAGACGATGCAGTCTATCGTCAAATAGGTTAATACTACAAGGAGTGTAACATAAAGGTCAACATTATATTTTGATTCAAGAATATCGATAATCTCTTTAAAAGTCAACATTACATTTTGGAATTTCTATTGTCTATACAATGGCATTATCTGTAAATAATCTGACTTATGTTTTTTTTTTATTTACAATAAAAAATTGATTAAGCCATTATGTTTACACTGAATCGTCTTTAGATTTTCAATTTCTCCGCTCATAGCAAAGGGTACACACTGTGACGGGTAGGCAGGGGATGCTTATTCTTACATGGCACCTGATCCCACCTTTGTTTTAGAGGTTCGTGTTTGCTTTTCTCATAATTTGTTTTTTAGAAGGATTTTTGAGAATGGACCATAGTAATGGAAAAAAAATCAAACAAAATAGATGTACAAAATCAAAAAAGGTATAGCAAAAATTTTTGTTTAGCGGAAGTTCTAAAAAATAAAAACGTGAAATTATTCATAACCAGAAATTATATACAAATCTAAACAACCTTCATTTTTTTATGTTCATATTTTGCTTGCGCCCTCAAGATCTTGCAACTACTTTAGTGTACGTTTATCTGCATGTATGGCTACTCATTTCCCTCTCCTCCAACTATGAACCTTTAAGATGTTGCCCCTTAAAAAAAACTCTACGGTAGTTAAAATGACAACAAACAGCAGCACAATAACATCAATTTAATCGAAATCAGATTCCTTAGATCTGCGCCTTTTCACTTTGTAAATATGAAGTTTTTAAAATGTACATTTTCAGCATAAGCAAGATTCTACTGTTCTTCAAATGGCACCGACCATATATCACCAATGTTCTATGATGCTTGGAATTTTGAAGAGGTTTAATTGGACTAATTTCGCCATCGTGTCAACAACGACGTTTAATTACTTGGAATTTACTGGATCCATTGACATTCTCATCAAGGAACACAACACTAAGGTTAAATTCGATAGAAAACGCAGGTAAATCTATATGATATTTTAATACAAACTTCTCTACACTAAATTCTATTGTATTTCATTAAGAAGAAATCCTCAGAATTTGAATTTTTAAAAAATTTCTTAGATAGTAAGATTTTCAAACTTTTAAGTTAAATTGAAATCATTAAATGCAATTCAAGCCGATTTGTTTGAAGGAGACGATCTTGTTGATTATTAGTTACCTACTTATGAAACCAAAGAGGACTATTTTATCTGTGTGTCTGTTTGTCTGTCCATCTGTCCTTCCTGAATGACACTCTGTCCCACAGGGTTTTCTGTACTTTTTCCTAAATGCTTGCAGGTAATGAACTGATATTTCGTGAGTGTGTTGAGTTACAGATCGAGTTTTCCTTTTGCTTAAATAACACAAATCGTTTGTGAGTTTACCCATACAAACAAAGATACATGGCGGGTTCCAGTAAATGTTCAACCAAGCCTCTTTCTTTACTCATCACTAAGATATTAACAGTAATGATGGAGAAATTTCAAAAGTACTGTGCAACAATATTTGAGAGGTGGTGTAAATCAGATGTGGATGCTTAAAAATTTCAAGGAACTTTTGGAAAATTTCAAATCACAAGACTTTATTAAAATCAACTTACGACTTTTCAACTTTATACACAACTATTCCCCACGATAAATTAAAGTCCAGGCTTTTCGATATCATTGACAGCTGCTTTTTTCAATAAAAATGGAACTCATAAATTTACTTACTTGGTCATTAGTCATTTGCAAAATTATTTTGTTAAAACACATTCTGATTGTTCACAAAAGTACTCAGAAGTTGACATTAAAAGGAGATCAGGTTTTCCATTAATCTGTTGGAATTCCCATTGTTGGTATCAATTGTGCCCCGTTATTAGCAGACCTATTTTTGTATTCATATAAGGCAAAGTTTGTCCCAAATCTGAAATCCGAAAAAAGAAAACACTTGCTGTGTTTTCAAATCGAACTCAGATCTGTTTCATATTTGGATATATTACAAAACGCTAATGGTAATCTAACAACCAAGCTTTATGATAAACGTGATGAATTTAACTTTTCAATCGTCAACTTCCCTTTCTAATGCAGCAATATACCTTCCTCACCTGCATAAAGGGAGTTTATGTCTCTCACTTGATTCGATACGCGAGTGCATGCTCTACGTATGTACAATATCTAAACGAGGTAAATTATTGACAAACTAGTTGATGAAACAAGAATATCAGCAGTCTCGTTTAAAGTCATCATTTCTTAAGTGCTATGGTCGATACGCTGACCTTGTCAGCAAATACAATTTATCACTGAGTCAAATGCTGACTAACGTTTTTCATATAATAGTTGTTAGTCCACTATATATACACTGAGTTGTCGGTGGAATTTTTCGCTATTTCCCGATCAAGACAAGGAGGACATGACGGGTGTGACCGGTCGGCAGAGGATGCTCATTTCTCCATGACACCTGATCTAATCTCTAATGTTTTGGAGGCCCGTGTTTGCTCTGCTCCTGTTTTGTATTGTTAAATAGACTTTTTGTCTTCAATGCTATTTGTTATCGCCATATATTTCAAATTAATATTGCTGGTTCCCAAAAAATGACCAAACAACAATTAAAGATTCGACCAACAATAAAGCACAACCATTTTTTCCCATAAAAACAAGCATTCTGAAAGTATTGCAACGAAATGCAAATTTGCTTGGACTGTTACTCATCAAAATACACTCTGCTTAATATCTGCAAGCATCTAGAAAAAACGTGCGGAAAATCTAGTGGGACAGTCATATTGATGGAGAGATGGACGGACAGACACACAGAGAGACGGGGAGACGAGGTCCTACCTGTTTTACTAGTAGGGGACTAAAATGATTGTGTACGAGGGTTGCACCAACCTTTTAATATTTCTGTTCATAGTTGAGAACCAGCAATATTAAATTTGTAAATTTGTGTTTTGGCGATGTAAACGCTTCTCTGTACAGTTAATTTTGTTCCTGGAAATCTCGATACCATCACTGGGCTTTTGAGTCGTTTTATCTTCTACATAATGAAATCAGATTATCTCCCCTGGGACAGCTCCTGTCACCCTTGTTTAGGATCAAACCCACACTCCCGGGGAGAGCCAGTATTTCAAAAAAAGAAATCAATCTAAGTCTTGGCAATGTCATTGGTGTTAATAAAAACTAAGAGTCCTGACATTTTCTGATCGATTGTCAACAACTAGCATGAGGGTGTCATAAAAATAAATATGTTTTACACCCACACCGTCATTGTATTCACTTACACTAATTCTGGTATAATAAATATAAGCATCGTGTATAATGAAATGATTCCAGATTTTCTGAAACACTTTGGACTTCTGTCAGAATCTATTTGTCTCCTTGTGTTTCAAGTTTTTCATGAATAGGTCATGATACTCCCAAATCTGTGCATAACACCTTCCTTGTCATCTGAAGTTCTTTCGTTCCCTCTTCTACAGCCATTTTAATTTGTCTGACATGAACTCTCCAGTATACAGTACGCTAGGTTTAATGCCTGACTGCAAAGTTGTGCTTCGTAACCACAAAAATTTTACAGGATGTTGGAACAACATGGACTTTTTAATCTAAGATAGTTGGAGGCTACATGTCATTTTCAGCAATATATTGTATTTTGTGTATTACAACATTATAAAATCCTTGCATTAAGCATTAACTTTTGGGGTTGAGGCAAATTTAGCAAAATATTGAGTAATACTCCCAGCTTCCATTGCATATTAATGATTTTTTTCTTCAGTACTGTTAAAACTCTTACAGGAGATTTCATGTTATAAAAGAATAACAATCAATCACTTATCACAATCATACTAGTGTATGAAATAAACAGAGTTGAAACAATGTCACGAACGTTGTTTTATAAAAGATCAAATTTAGGGTTCAAGTTACATTAAACATGTTGTGTGTTTTTTTCCAGCGTTCTGTAATGTCCTACAAAGAAATCAATCGGAAGTATATAGTTTATGGCAAACAGACAATATATTAATTTAAAAAATAATCCACATGTATGTTGTGACAGTCTTCCTTCTCCGTATACTTCGCGGTTTTAAACAATACCTGTTTTCATATAGAGTAAATCATTGCTGTGTTTTGAAAGCTAAAATCTTGAATGCAAAAGACAGTCTTCTCGTATTTTAAATTTTGAATTCTAGAGTTCCCATGAGTACCAACTGCACCCCGTTTTCAGCAGATTTATATTTGTATTCATATGAAGAAGAAAATTTAAAACTTTATACTTGGAAAATAGAAAACGCTGGCACCTTCAACTCAACATTTAGATATGTCGACGACGTATTATTAATTAACAATAGTTTTTTCAATTCATATGTCGATTAAATATATCCTAGTGACCTTGAATAAGAGATATCACAGAATCTGAGACGTCTTTTTAATATTTGGATATTTTACTAGAACAAAACGTTATTGTTAACCTATCAACAAATTTTTATGATAAAAGGTAATGCCTTTAATTTTGTTTATCCCTAAATTCCCTTACTCATGAAGCAATATACCCTTAATTGTAACATGGATAAAGAGAACCAATGTCTCCCAGTTGATTCGATACGCAAGAGCATGTCATACGTATGAACAATTTGTATAACGAGGCAAACCATCGACAAACTAGTTGATAAAACAAGATTATCGACAGACTCGATTGAAATTGCTATGGTCGATCTTGTTAGAAAACAATCCATTATAAGTCGAATGCTGACTGACGTTTTTCAAACTAATTGCTACGCCAATATTTACACACTGAATTGTCAACGGATTTTCCGTTTTCCGGATCCTGATAAGAAGCACACGGTGGGTGTGACCGGTCGAAAGGGGATGCATACTCCTCTATGGGAACTGAGTTCACATTCGATGTTTTTAGAGCACCCCTGATTTATATTCTTTCAATGAGTTTTTGAGCTCGATTACTCAGACGACGACAATTTCTCTAGGGATTAAAGCATTGAACCATTAGTTCGGTGACATATTCGAGAGAACATACAGTATATCCGAAATCAAATCATTAGATTTAACATGGTTTATTTGTCTCTCACCGATTTGGAAGAAAGTAACAACCCAGACATATGTTCAAAATGTTTAAATTGCATTAATATACGCAACAAAACATTTTGGTCAGGCAAAAATATAGAAAAATCGAGTTAAGAAAATCAAATTATCATACGCCTTATCAATCCTCTACACAGAAGGCAGATTTATTGCGTAGCACCTCTTATTGGAGTCATCGAGTGCTTCTAAATTATCTAGAATGAAATACTGAGTATGTAGAGATAACAGACAGTATTCAAGCTCAAAGTCCATCAAACATTACAAAATAGGAGCGGAGGAAACACGGACCTCCAAAACATCAGAGGTGGGAATCAAGTGTCACTGAGGAGTGAGCATACCAGCCGACCTATTACACCCGCCATGTGCTCTTTATCTCCATTCAAAAGGGGTTTTTCATTGTTTCGTTATGAAATTTCAAATAATTCTTACTTTGTACAAGATATGGACAAAATAAAGTCTCCAAAGAATAATGAGCTTACAAACACTTCTTTATGATTTGAATTTCAGGGGCCAAGATTTTCTGGTGCTTTAGAGGTACTTGTTTGCTCTGTTCCTAATTTATATTTTGAAGTTGACTTTTGAGCTTAAATACTCTTCATGTATTTCTGGAAAAAGGATTTTGTAATTTTGGATAAAAGTCATGATTGTGATGCATATTTTAAATACCCTTTGAGAGTGAAATTCACAGATACTTCTGAATATCACATGTAATGACATGTAAAATAACCTGAGCCCGACTCTGCATATATTGATTCTAGAGATATAAACATATCAACTTTTTTGAAATTGCTGTCATGTATATTGTTTCCAGAATGGGTTATTAAAAATCTTCCCTCCTGGCCATGGATGATAAAAACAATACTTTCAAGATTGCATTAATAAAAAAACAGAATTTAAAGTGGATTTCGTAAAGTAAAGAATGCACACTTCATCTTGTCTTTACACAAATATCTCAGTTAATCTTGTATCTCTATATGCGTTCTTCGACAAGTAGGCAGAAAGAACCTAAAATAGCGTAATAGATAGCTTTATCAATAACTCATTCATCAACATGGCAAATTAACGACCTTGTCTTATGCTTTTTAATTTCTCATATGAGGTTAATGTATATTTGCTTGACTTGTCTTGCAGATTTAATCTTCTCTCATCCATAGTTGTTAATCTCCGGCCATCGGACAATGACACAGTGATCAAAACCAAATCCAGACAGGCCTTATTAAAAGAGAATAATCCGGAGAATAGAGTCTTCCTTATCCATGTTAGGTAGGCATCGATTACTTTGCTATGTTCTGTAAAATAGAAGTTTCACGCTGTATTAGTATTTGTGTTTTATTATAAAAGACTGAATAAAGGTCTAAGATATAATGAGTGAATCCCATTGTTATTTGCAATTGCACATAATTCCCTATTAAGTAGTGTTTTTTATGTGGAGTGATAATTGCCTATTAAGTGGTTTCATTTGTTACAAATACAGTAGCTCTATCTTGAAGGAATCTTAAAGTTTTTTTTATGAATTTGACGACGTTCGATCCTGATATATTTTTAGTTTTTACATATATAGCTTAATTAAAATTCAATTTAAAAAAATGGGGGTCAATACACTTCTTTTGGCGCTACAGTACATTTAATATGACCTTTTTTGCACTGAAAATTGTGTCTTATTTAAAAATTAAATTTTTGACGTTTTCCCTCCAATATTTTTATCCAATTAAAGCATGAAACAAAATGAACTCTTAGTTTGTTTAAAAAAAATACACTTTAAAATTGTGACTAAGAAAAAATTTCAAATTGCTTTGCATAATCAATTATTTGACCTTTCTGCACTAATAAAAAGTGATTTTTCCGGCATTGAAAATTAATAAGCAAGAAAATTATTTTAAAGTCTTAAGCTTTTTCTGATTTTAAGCAAATAGGTCAAAGATATCTTGAATATTTAGAAAAGAACATCAAACGTGGGGGTATATGATGTAAATTTTCAGATATTACTAAAAAAGTGTCCATTTTACGTTAAAATTGACTAAATTTTTTCCCGGGTTTTCAGAATATATTTACTATATTTGTCACACTTTGTTGAAAGAATTCATAAGAAATAATTTAATAGGTATTTCAGAACCAGCATAACACATTTCACTGCAAAAACAGCTTTGTGTGCAACCAGCATGGAACAATAAGAATCCAAAATTAAAAGTACATACTGTTATCGTTCAAGAGGGGAAAAACTGATCACTTTCGTCTTAAAAAAAAACCTTCCACCACTTTTTTGGAAAAAGGATAATACAATTTTTAATTTTATCAAATATATTTGTAAGTGATGTTTTGTAGCAATATGACAAAATTTCAAAGTGTTATTTTAACATAATGTGAAAGATTATCAGAAGTGCAGCAAAACTCCCATGCCTGTTTTAAGATAGAAAGAGAATATAAACCATTCTGAAAAGGCTTAAAACTAATTATTTTCTTCAAATAGACTTCTGATATACATGGTAATTGTTTTCAATCTCACATTCTCTAAGTTATGAGGCCCATTTGTTAAAAAAAAAAACAGGCATGGAAAAAATCAAAGAAAATGACACGAACAGTAAATTTCATATTTTGTAAATAAATTCTTCTTAGGTACATTTGTGCTTCACACTCGTAAAGCAAAACCTGTTTTGCTCGTTAAAAAATTCCATATTCAGATTTACTTGTAAAGCATTTACTTGACTATCCTGTATTTCTTTCTGGTTCACAACCATAATTTTCAAATGTGTTTCAAGTTCTAGGGAGGCAAAAGACATACTGGAAGTGGCAGAAGAACTGGGTCTAACGGGAAAAGAATACATTTGGATCATGTCTTCTTTCTGCTTAGGAAATATGGACTATTCCATGCCACCAAGGGCTTATCCGCTCGGAAGTTTAGGTGAGTTGTGTGTTGTACTTAACGAAACACATTTCCCTTTACATCTTCAATTTTAGTGTTAGATTTATTGGCTCTTAAATGTGTGACTTTGGAGATAATGAGTTTAAAAGTCTTAGATCAATAGAATCTTTATGAATCCTACCTGTAGTTTAGAAACTGTGAACTTGCAATGAACTTCCAATCCAGAATTCAATCTGAACGAATGTCCTAGAAGCAGACCAGCTTAAATTTTTCTTAAATTTATTGGTGGAGATAAATTCAAAATCAATTTTGCACATTTACCTATATTCCATTCCTTGAAATTTAGAACATGTTCTCAGAACTCGCTTGTTTTTCTCCTACATTGTATATATTTTTTATCGATAAAAGGTTTGACTTCAATTTTATTTTCTTTCCTTTTTGAAAAAGCTGTTCTAGTCTATGCTTGATGCTGGTATTTGTTTATAGCTATAGTATTTTAGTTAGCATTGTCCTTATTTGTTTTCTTCACTGCCATGGATATCATATGAATATTCTGTATTTACTAATTCTGACATATAGCATCCCAAAAGACTTGCCGAAGCTTGCATTCCCCAAAATTACAGTGCTGATCGTTAATCGAACCATAAAAGCTTGGTCCTTCTGCATACTGTACAGTGTACTGAGAAAGCTATCATAGTCGAATTCCAAGCAGTAATGCAGCTTTGATGAAAGTTAAAATCTGAATTTATATTCAGTTCATTCAGTCTGTTATGCAAGGCTTGTGCACTAATGCTCCGTATAAACGAAAAAGGAATATTTCCAAGTTCATATCCATGTCTTGGTATGTATTTACAATGCAGTAAAACTGATTGGAATGAATGAATAATCGTTATACATACCAAACACTGATGCCCCATGTTGCAGCTCATGATGAGGAAGGTTAATATTTCACGAGGGCAAATCAAGGTGCCAAGGTTGACAAAAACAAATCAAATTTGATAGTATCAAATAGAAGGTCTTGTAACAAGAAAACGTGTGAAATTTGACAGCACTAGCAAGAAGAAAAGGTTTTGTCACCAAAAATACTAGTACACATTTGAAGCATGAAAACCATTTAAAAGTAATACCAACTGTTTTAGTGTGGTTAAATTTTTGCAAAAGTGGGTCAACCTCGAAGGACAAATATTTTGGTATTCTAAGAAAGGTCATGTCACAAGGAATACCGTGTGAAATATGAAAGCCGTAGCTCCAAATAATAGAAAGACATGGCCAAAATTATTTTTAAGAACAGGCAAATTAATGAAACATGTAGACAAACGAATGTACCTGATGAACAGGGAAAATTCCATCTGCCCTTGAATTTTCGATTACGGTAACATAAAAAGTTCCTTTCCAAAAATAAAAAGCGTACTTTGTTTATAAATGTACATAATAAAGGCCTGAAGATCGTATCTGTAAGTAAACCATGACAAAAAGTATTTCAACGTTGATGGACTATATTTACTATGAATAGGAAAATTCCTCAATGATTTATTATATGTACGTTAATTATTGGCGATTAAAAAATTGCACAAATTGTACATATTCTAGAAGAACTAACATTATGTAGCAATTGAATTGTACCCTGTAAAATCACGAGTTTTCGAGACAAAATAACGTCTACTTTCATCTTTATTTTGTCTCATCCTCAACTTTAAAATTCAATAAAGGGGATTTATATTAAATACTGGATGTGACATGCGCACTGAGCAAGAAGATCATCAGGGGAACCCAGAATGATTTCATCACGAATTGGTAATTCTTTTTTAGAGGGATTGAAATCTCCAGAGAGTGTACATTTTACCAGTATTTCTTCAAATTATCGACATTCTGACAAATTCTTTCACATAAACTCATGGAAAAGCGAAGAAACAAAATTATAAATAAGGATGCGCAAAGCTGGCATTTCTAGCTCCTATAGTCTTAACTAGTTAATTCTGGCATCCCCTTAGTGGGCTCAAGATTGATAAATAAAGTGTCTTACGTTTAAAGATTGTGTGTAAAGCTCTTTACATTATTTTTTGTTTCAATACATAATACTATTTGTGTATATAGATATATATCTTACTTGTTTAGATGTTCAATTCATATTCCAAAGGGTATTTCTTACTTTGTCTCATGGTATATTTCTTTCAATTTTTCATAATTTTTAAGCTGTCTGTTCTAATAATTTTATCGATTATCTTTTAAAAAGAAAATGATGAATTCAAATTCAAGATTGTGTATCTCTATGACCATTTGCATTTTTCTAGCCTTGACAATGGCCATTTAAACAAACATTGCTGTTACAAATTACATAATGTTTTGCAGGCGTTACATACTCCAGCATTTCGAAGGATGGATTTGAAGATCAGCTGATAGACGATGCACTGAAGACTTCGGTCAGACTTTGGGTTGAGACTCTTAAGAAAACGTTTATAAACAAGGATCAATATAAGATATCTCCCAATTTTTCCTGCAACTCTCAACAGCCACTCCAACAATGGCTGGATGGAGAAAAGTTCTATCGGTGAGATAGCTGCCATAATTTGAATGGCAAATTATCCTTGGTCGCATTCAGGGGTTAAGCAATGTATTTGTCAACTAATTTGCCGGGCTATCTGATTTTTTGAATTATATATTAAGAAGTCTATTATATTAAGCGGGGAAGCTGTGAATAAGAGATAACTATCTTTAGTTTGCTTCTTTTAAGAGGGCAGAAACCAATTTCTCACAGTAATATATTTTCTTGCTGTTAAATTGGTTATCAAACAGAGTGATTTTTATTACTTTCGGTAAGGAACAAGTGCACAGATTTTGAATGCAATGAAAATTGCATCCTTCAAACCAGCTTCAGAAGATTGAAATTATGCTTCAAAATGATGACAACATAGCAATTTCTATGATAGATTTCTACGATGTTTTAGATTCCGAAATATATATATAATCTACTACCCAGCAATCTCTGGATTTTTTTTAGTGTTATTGCTAATAACTTCAATATCTGAGACATTTATTGAAATGTCCCTAATAGATATGTACGGTCAACTTACTGAATATTTTCTTATTTTATAAAAATATCAAATAAGGATATATGCATCTTAGTTAAAAATGAGTAAATTATTCTCCGTATAATTTTAAGGTTTTAATAATCTTTGTGGAACTCTTATATGCTTACAAATGCTGTACACCTCCTCTAAATCACATTCTAAGGAAATAATAGCTAAAACACTATTTTTGTAAAATTTTGATCATTTGATGCAGCCTAAAACTCATATTTATTTTTAGAGTGATGAGAAGTGTTCGATTGGATAGGCCCACGCCTATTCAATTCAGCAACAACGGTGTGAACCAGCTTGTAAAATTAAGGATAGTGAATATTCAGCAGATGACCGAAAATCATAGAACTTCAAGAGTCTGGAAAGAGGTAAGGATTTCACAGCCCAATGATTCGCAATAAATAAAAAAGGTAAAGAATGCCCGTTTATCACAATCATTTTTAGTTGAGCAAGTGCAATTGGAAAACTATTTGAAGGGATAACTTTTAAAACAATATTATAGGAAAGAGAGCAATGCAATTAATTAAGTTTAATGCAACATTATTACAATGAACCCAACGCTAAAACGTTTAACAAAACATTATTACAATGAACCCAAAGCAATCAGCTATATCACACTCCTATAGGCTTTACCACAGCATATTATCGTAAACTCAATATTCATACTGCAGACTAGCCTATCATGAAACTTGAAAGAACTCATATCAAAGAGTTGAAGATTATAAACATATGTATAAAGTAATGATTACAACAAAGTTGTTGTGTTTGTTTTGCTGCCAAGATGGTTATGCTGCTTGCTTGATATGTCATATATGATCACGTGTATATGTTAATATTATTAAAATTCGTTCGTTACATGTTCACAAGCATTTGACTTTTTTATTGGTGAAATTTCATTGTTTTAGTGAGAGTTAAGTTGCTGTATTATTTTGTACTATATACTGTATAACAACCAATTTCAATCATCCGCTTATCAAATGCATATGTAAATGGTAACTTTCTCTGTCATTTTTGAAGGTAGGTAGATGGGTACCTATGGAATCTAATGTCACACACAAAGCAGAAATGACAGTTGAAATGTCGGGAATCACGTGGCCGGGAAATGCCGTGTTACCCCCGCTGGGAAGACCCGAGAAACGATTCATGAGGATTGTCACTTTAAAGGAAAAACCTTACGTGTTCTACCTGGACAAGGATGCTAATGGAAAATGTCCCCCACCTGCTGTGCCCTGTCGGCTGGTGAAGAAGATTAACCCGTGAGTTAAGGTTCTTTGTATTTATTTTATTATAGCGATTTTTTGCTTTGTTCTCTAGATTTTTTTTTTGAATTTTTTTTACTTTATTTAATCTAGAAGAAACATTAATCAATTGAAAGGTTCAGCGACTTCAAAATTTTAAAGCATTTTAACGTAGAATTTTTTTTGGCTATGGAAGAATATGTTCACTTTGTCAGCATAATGAAAATTATATGATAAAAAACACACGGAGGTGTGGCCGGTCAACAAGGGATGTTTACTTCTCCATTGCACGTGATCCTACTTCTGACGTTTTAGAGGTTTGTGTTTGCTCTACTTTCAATTTGTGTTCCTCCAGTGGACTTTTGGGCTTGATTATTGTTCGTTATCTTTACACTAAATGGTTCGCTGTCAGTCTTTGGACTGTGTTTTCAAAATAACAGTAAATTAATAATGTAATGCATATATATGTGGCATTTGCTTTGAGAGAAAAAACTTCAATACAGCAAATCCAGAATGTTTTAAATGAAATATATGGAGATAAGGAACAGTATTCAGGCTAAAAAGTCCAAAAAACAATACAAAATAGAAGCGGAGCAACACGGGCCTCAAAAACATCAGAGATGGGATCAGGTGCAATGTCATATATGTATGATAAGTACTTATGCAGAGTTGTTGTTGTGAACATATCTAAAGACAATATATGTCAACATGATTGGATATACATGTAAGTCCCAAAACCTTTTGGTATTCCTACATATTATTTACATAAATATCAGTTTTAAAAGCATATTCCTAGCTAAATATCTGCTCAATATTCATGATTCATGCATTCTCAGTTGATTCGCTATTTTTTTCCTTTTAAAAAAATAGTAGTATATTTACCTCTTATCAAGTATTCAAAATATTTACAAGTGAAAAAATATCTGTTACGACTTACGATAAACTAAATATTTCAACATCTCATTGACTCCATTTGCTCTGTCAACTCCAAGTTGATCAATATTTTTTTCTTTAGTTAAATACACTCTAAAAGATAAATTCATATAAAATATTTTGTTAAAAGATTTATAGTTGTAATATAACAATATGGAGATACAATCACAGTAATGTGATTGGCGATTTCTTTGATATTGGATCAGAAATAGTTTTGCGTGATATTACGTAATTTGATGTTTTCCAAATGATGAAATGTGGCTCTAAAGCCTTGCTCCAAACATATCAGAGGGAGAGTTTCGACATTGTTTACCCTACCTATACTGGATTCCTAAACTTCATAAAAATCTTATCATCACGAACATTGCAGCGTCCAGTACGAAACCCCAGAAGGCTCATTCGAGATTGTCCAGCAAATGCTCTTCTAAACCCCTATCTAAAAATATTCCTTACAAAATTTAACGCCCGTGAAGGTACAACGTCAGACGTAAATGTACTTTTCAACGCTTTAATATCGGGAAATGGTTTCAATCCCTATTGGATTTTCAAATACATGTTCTACAAAAAACTTTTTAAAAAATCAAAAATAACCTTTTCCTCGAAAGCCAGTACCACGAAGCCGTGTGACTTTTCTAAACTTTATAGAATCAATTCTTGTGATAAATTAAAAACTTTTTTTTTTAAATATCATAGAAAATTGCTTCTCAAATTGGAAATGTTCATCCCTTGTTCAAGTTTATTATTTTTGTTAAAAACTGTTTAATTCCAAAAGACTAATTGTGTTCCCTTATAAGTCGACACGTTTTATATGCCTAAAACGGGAAATTCATTTAAAAACTTCTAAACGAAAAGAAGAAAACTTGTAATTGTCGTAGCCTTCTGTGACCTATTGCTATCTGTTTTCGTCCGTCGTCGTTCGTCGTGCGTTAACATTTGAAGATTTTTAGCTTCTTCTCTGAAATCACTGAACCAATTTCAACCAAATTTGGCATATAGCATCTATGGATGAAGGGGAACAAAAATTGTGAATTTCATGGTCCCTGCCCCCCTGGGGCCTGGGGGTGGGGCAAAAACCACTAAAATTAGTGCAGTCTTTAAAAATCTACTTCTTTACTCCAGGACATCAAGCAGTCAAACTGTTGGTATGATTGTAATCAGCATTGAGTCCTCTACCAAAATTGTGAAATTCATGGCCCCCAGGGTCAGGGGTTCTAGTGCTAGGGCGGAGCTAAACAGGTTATATAGTGAAATGCATTATTACTTTGAAAATCTTCTTCTCTGCTCCTGGGCATTAAATAAGCTAACTAAGTACATAGTTATGTTGAATAAGATTGCCTCTTCCAAAATTGTGAACTTCATGGCCCCAGGGTCAGGGGTTCTGGTGTTAGGGCGGGGCTCTATTGATTATATAGTGAAAATGCATAAATTCTTTAAAAATCTCCTACTCTGCGCTTGGATATTTAACCAAAGAACTATGTACATAGTTATGATAAGGAAGGATGCTTCTTCCCAATTTGTGAATTTCATGGCCCCTGGGTCAGGGGTTCTGGTGTTAGGGCAGGGCTCAATTGGTTATATAGTGAAAATACATTAGTTCTTTGAAAATTTTCTTCTCTGCTCCTGGGTATAAAACAAACAAACTAAATACATAGTTATTATGACCGAGAATGCCTCTTCTAAAATTGTGAATTTCATAGCCCATGGGTGAGGGGTTCTTGTCTTAGGGCGGGGCTCTTTAATTGTTTATATAGTGAAAATACATTAATTCTTTAAAAAATCTTCTTGTCTTTTCCTGGGTATGAAATAGACTAACCAAGTACATGGTTATATTGAATAAGTCTACCTCTTCCAAAATTATGCATTTCATGGACCCAGGGTCAGGGGTTCTGGTGTTAGGGCGAGGCTCTGTTGATTATATAGTGAAAATGCATAAATTCTTTAAAAATCTTCTCCTATGCTCCTGGGTATAAAACCACTAAATTATGTACATTGTTATAATGAGGAAGGATGCTTCTTCCCAATTTGTGAATTTCATGACCCCTGGGTCAGGGGTTCTGGTGTTAGGGTGGGGCTCCATAATGATTATATTGTGAAAACGCATGAATTCTTTGGAAATATTTTCCTTTGCTCCTTGGTATAATGCCAATGATCTAAGTATATATACATGATGAAGAAAGATGCCTCTTCCAAAATGGTTAATTTCAGGGCCCCTGCATCTGATTAAATGAAATTTATAAAACTTCTAAAATTTTAAAATATGTGGCCCCAGGGTCAGTGGTTCCTTTGGGTTGGTGTGCACAACTGGTGGTTATAAAGTGGAAATGCATTTTCTCTCTGTTACTCTGATCTCCCTTTGGGTATTAAGTAACCAAATTTAGCATGCTAAATGTATAGTTATGATAAACAATGGTGCCTCTTTCAAAATTGTGAATTTCAAGGCATTTGGTTTAAAATAGTCAAACCAAATTCAGTTGTTGGAAAGTTGTTTCATGTTACTCAGGTGACCTATAAGGCTCGTGGGCCTCTTGTTCAAGTAAAATATCCAAATACGAAGCAGATGTGTCAGACTCTGTGGTATCTTTTAATCTCAAGCTAACCGTGATGTATCGTATCGACATAAGAACGAAAGTAATCATTGTTAATTGAGAATGCGTCGTCGATATATCGAAATGTTGAGTTGAAGGACATAGCAAGTGTTTTCTTCTTTTCACGCATAAGATTTTGCACAAATTCTGCTTCATATAAATACAAAAATAGGTCTGCTAAGTACTGGACGCAATTGGTACCCATGGGAATTCCAACAGATTGTTGGAAGACCTGGTCTCGGTAAACCACATAGAAATTGTCAATCAGAAACTCAAGCATCTTTTTAATGTCAACTTCAGAGTACTTGTGTGTACAATCAGAATGTTTCTTTAACAAAATAATTTTGCAGATGACCAGTGCCAAAGTAAGAATATTTATGAGTTACATTTTTATTGAAAAAGCAGCTGTCGATGGTATCTATATATAGTGGACTTCATTGGTACCTGACGTTCACAATGAATATTTGTTTGTCTGAAACGAATACTCCCAACAAAAAATATTTTTCAGTGAAAACAACAATACTCCACAAAACAACACGGTGTCCCGGTGCTGTGCTGGGCTATGTATCGATATCTTAAGGGTGCTTAGTTCAAAGATGCAGTTTGATTACGAATTGTACGAGGTTCCAGACCAAACATGGGGACTTCCAGATCAGGTTAGGAATCTTGTTTTTTATATTGGTTCATGTCTGAAAGACCATGACATGAAATGTAGATTTTAAGAGATTATTACATTAATAGATATTGATTTTTAGGACAAATGGTCTGGAGTTTTTGTCAAATTGTATAGAAAATATGATTCTTCACAAAATGTATTTTGTATTGAGAAACGCATTGGTTTTTTGAGACTTGATAGAGACTTCGAATAAATTTCATGGATCTAGAGGAGACGGAGAGAGTAATGAAATGCCGAAGTGTCAAAATTATTTAATTCGATAACTTAATTTCAAATCTAAACAATTCATTTGCAATCTCAAGTCGTTTGTAGTTTGATGAAATAAGGAATATAAAATGCATTTTTCACAAGGAAACGAAATGCAATGAATTGAATTAATAGTTAAACATGTTAAAGGAGCATAGAATCATAACTATTTTGTCTGGCTTCAGCAAACAGGGGAATGGAACGGGTTGATTAAGCAAATTCAGGATGGTTTGGCAGACATGGTTCTGACGTCATTGAAAATAACCCCAAAACGTAGCGAAGTTGTCGATTTCTCCATCCCCTTCCTGGAGACCGGCATCACTATAATGGTTTCCATCAGAAAGGGAAACATCTCACCTACGGCATTCCTAGGTTTGTTGTCTAATGCTTTCTTTGTTACAAAATTGATTTGAACAGCTATTCTCGAACACTTAAATTTGATTGAAAGAATTATATCACGCAATGAAAGGTAGTACATACTTGGTGTTTAAGATGAAGGCACCTTAACTGGATGTGATACTAGTTACTACATTTTTATGCATTTTGTAATATAAATTATAAGGCTTAAATGCATCTATTTATTGTGCGTTCTTCAAAATAATATCTACATTTAAACCTCTTTTTTTACAATTAGGTCTACATCTAAAGTAGTGACCAGTTCCCCTGAATCAATATATTACGCTAAAAGAAAATTATTTTTAAAATGTATAAACTATTATTTCAAATATATATTTTATCAAATCTAACAAAATGATTTTATACATAAATGATATAAACTTATAAATAATAATATTGAAATAGAATTCTCAGACGTTTAACTTACCTTTGCCATTACTTGCTGAATACACATTCCGCTCTTATTATATATACGGTACTCTGCATGAAAAATGTATAGAATAAATAATAATTATATAATTTTGTTTTTATAAAATGCACATATGGGTCTCAGAACAAAGGTCGTTCTAATCTTGTCGTTTCAGATACACACGGCAGTTTTTACTGGTTTTTTCTCTTACTTTTTACCTTACCTATAGTGGCCTTTTTCATATGGCTGCTAGAAATCTTTTCTCAATCCGAAGGATTGAAAACGAAAGTAAAAGGTACATCTTTTTTGCGTGCAAAATGGATGTATGTTTGTGTCTTCTCTCTATGTAGTTGTACTCACTGCTTTGAAAACATTTTTTTCTCTTGATTTCTTTAACTTTGCTTCACAATTTTTACCATTCTACAAAGGAAATGCTGTTCAATGTTCAATGCGTATTTTGACTGACAGAAATTTTACCATATATGGCTATTTATTATTATTTTAGGCATTGAATGAATTTTGAAAGTGAAAATAAAAGTTACAAAGATGTCCGAAACTAAAGTAAATTTAATCAATTAATCCATTGAGAAAACGGAACAGCATTTTCAAATCAACTTTTTAGGAGACTTCTTCTTTTACAAACAGTGTTCTGTGCCTATTCTGATTAATTCGATGTGTTTTATTCTACTTGCCTTCTTCCTTGGCTTTCAGAGCCGTACGATTATCCGTCATGGTGCGTCATTTTGGTGTTCAGTGTGCACGTGACCGGAGCCGCCATATTTATTTATGAATGGCTAAGCCCCCAAGGACTAAACAGGGGCGCCACTCCATTGAGAGGTAACGGAGAGGTAAATCTTCCTGTAAAAAAGATGAAGCACATCGTATTTCTTTATTTCTCTTCAACTTTCCAATCAATCTTTCCTCCTATTCTTCCGTCCGAATTTCCTTACTGAGTGTCCGAACAGTATTCATTTTAATTTTTTTAATTCAGTGGATGACAGAAAATATGATTGTGTTTGTTTCAAGAAATATAGCTTTGCAATACTAACACTATCCATTAGGACAAGAATAGGTTTATCCATCATTTTTTTCAATAAATGATTTAGGGAGTGATGTTCAGCAAGGTATTTTGGACGGCTTATTTCTTATTGACATTTTCTCGCACTAAAAATATAAATCTATTAGTGACTTTTATATCTTTATTATTTTAATTAATGTAATGTTATTTTAAATTCAAAGTAATGGTAAGAAATAATTTGGATTCATTTTAATTTTATTTTTAAATGTACTTCAAATTGAAAGTTATTAACCATTTAAAGATTTTACGAGCAAACTCGCATTCAAAATCTTCCTGGATTTTGATCTAGACGATAACCTAAAAAAAAGTTAGTATAAGTGATTGATGAACATAAAAAATGTTTCCTTTTTTATTGTTATAGAACACAGATTTTCCCTATTCCGATCTTTTTGGTTAATCTGGGCTATGCTCTTTGGTGCCTCCGTGTCCACAGACAACCCCCGAGGGGTTTCGAGTAGATTCCTTTCCAACGTGTGGGCTCTGTTCGCATTAGTCTTCTTGGCATCCTATACAGCAAATCTGGCCGCTTTCATGATCACGAAAGATGAATATTACAACTTGTCCGGAATAAAGGACTGGAGGGTATGCTTGTTTTTCTAATCTACGCAATCCGTTTTTTTTTTATTTTGCTGAAAACAGAGAAGTGATTTGAGAGGGAAAAAACTTTTCATCACTTCTAATGCTATATTGCTTTTGATTTTCAGAAAAAAAAAGTGTTTATGAACAATTAAATCGGTGCAGTGAACTGACAACACTTCATAATGAAGTGATTCAGCTCTATGAGAAATTGCAATTTCAAATCAATTTAGAAAATGTGCAATATGGTGAAACAGCAAGAGTACCCTGGAGCATAAATGTTAAAGACAGGAAATATTTTCAGCATTTGTAGGCAGAAAAATAAATTTAATTGTATAGTATGACGTAGGACTGAGTTTCAAAGTATCCAAAATTAAGTTTTGATTAAAAAATTAAGACAAACGAATTGTATATTAATGCGTTTTTTAATTCTTTTTTTCGCGATGCTTTACAAATTTAATGAAGGAAAATATCCTACCTTTCATTTTGATATCGAAATGAAACATATAAGCACTCGGTATATTGTCTTTTATAAACACTTGTTGAAAGAAAGAAAAGATTGCAATCTTTTTCTACAATGCGATTGAATAAAACAGAAGACCAAATTTAAAAAGCAGCATAACACACGATATAGAAAATACCGACCATATTAATGTTTTGCCGACCACTTTTTTGATTAGCAAAACTAGTAAGTTTTTCAAAGCCATTACCTTTGACTTTTAGCTGACCAATCCATACTTCATGAATCCTCCGTTCAAGTTTGCCACTATTCCTAATGGCAGCACAGAGGAAAACCTGAGGAAGAATCATTACAATATGTATAAATACATGCAACGTTACAACAGAGCAACGGTGGACGACGCAGTAAAGGCGCTGAAACAAGGGTAATTATTGTGTCCAGATTGCTGAAAGTGTTGGTTTTTTTTATAGAATTTTTCTTAACATTACTCGTTGCTTTTAATCGCTATTCCTCTCATGTGTACTTGGGAAAACAATCAAGATATGTTACAGCTTATGAATACATGCTTACTCAATGGTTGTACATGTATGTTGGTGATATCGGTATTACCAGATCTAATATTTAAGAAAATATGATTACCAACAAAAGTCACAGTACAAATTAAAAAATCTTGATAACATGTACCGGTAATAATTACTCTTTGCATAACTTACAAATAGTCATATTACCCCAGAATTGACAAGTACTTGTACTACAAATGTACACAAATCTACCACAAAATCAGGTAGTAAATGTTTCAAAGTTTAGTTTATACCATTAAGTTGATGGTGTATATTTATAGGAAGATCCAAGCCTTTATTTACGATGCCACACCTCTGGAGTATCATACGGGAAATGACGACAACTGCGAGCTGAAGACGGTTGGAGAGAAATACGCCATGACAGGTTACGGTCTTGCCGTACCTCAGAAAGCCAAATATCTAGAAGAAATCAACGAAGTCATTCTGGAACTTCAAGAAAACGGTAATCTTTCAGGAAAATCTCAGAACTTGGTATTTAATTATTAATTATGATTAAAATCGGTTTAAACATGAACAACTACTCTTATATGCAGGCGAACTAGAAAGATTAAGAAGATTCTGGTTGGCTGGTGCTTGTCACGTGAAGCGAAAACGAGGCCAATCCAGTCATACTATTGGTATTCCAAATTTCACCAGTGCTTTCATTTTGCTGGCGTCTGGTGTACTTCTTGGTGGTCTGGTGTTGTTATTGGAACATTTGTATTTCAAATTTGGTCGTCGATGTCTCCGGAAATACGACAAAAATATGTGCTGTTCACTTGTTAGCTTGGTAAGTGTAAAGCCCGTGGCAGCCATTTTAAAGATGGAGAGGATGGGACATTTTAACCAGATTTTATTAAAAATTGGAATTTAAAAGAAATAATCAATTTTTAAAAAAGAAAATCCATCCCCTATTTCCTCCAAGTACTACAATTCAGATTATTACGTGTTAAGAAAGATAATGTGACTAATGGGTAAAATAAATAAATACCCACCACTGGCCACCAAAGATTTTCTGCTTACAATGCACAAAGATCAAGTCAAAAAATTCGTGTTTGAAATGATTTATATTCGAGATTTATCATTTCAAGGACAGTCTTTTGTGTAAAAGACTTCACCTGATGCTCATGTTTGTGTTTGTTTTATTTTAGAGCATGGGCCGATCCCTAACCTTTGAACAGTCTGTTATGAAAGCCTTGGCTAGAGAGAAACACAAAGAATGCAAGAACCCTCGATGTGAACTTTTATTGTGGAAGGAAAAGCATCATCATGATTTATCTCTGCTTTACATAAACAAACTCAAAGACCAACTTCAGTAAGTAGACACCTGCACAATATATCGGGGAAAATATAGCTTAGCTCAGGTGCAGAATTCAAATATTTTGTAATTCATCAATTGTTTTGCAGGAGCTATGGAATAACACCAGAAGAGGACCCGATGAAACAACTAGAAATTTGTGATACTTTTGATAAACATAATGGATATCCAACTACGTGTCAATTTCTGCAAAGTCCATTCAAAAGTATAGAAAACAGACACGAATGCCATCAGTTAGACTCTTATGACAGTACGCCCGTCAGGTGGAAAAGGAGGTCCTTAAAGCGATCTCCGAGTTACACAAACGCTGTGGAAGTGCCCGTTCCCGAGATCTCAGAAAAACAAAAAGTGCGATTCAATGAAGGGAAATTTTATTACGAGGTAGACAACGAGGGTTCTGATCAGGAGATACTTTGATCCATTTCTGGATTGGGGTGTCATTGTGTGGGCTCCATTTTAATTGTGTACGTGTGTTTGACGTTTACCTTAGTTGTTAAGGTAACTTAAATGTTGACATCGCCTGTGCAGGTCCATTGCCCAGAGATTGTATTCTTTAGGCCAATTTAAGTCTTTTTTTAAAACAATAAAAATTTGTATTATTATTTGCAATACATTTGGAGGAAATTTTATAAAACCAGTCTAGGACAAAGGCGCAAATAATGCTGAAATAACCTACATTTGTATGATCCTATGTGAAAAGCAAAACCAAGACAGAGAACTGTTTTATTTTGCATTGATGTCATATTCATTATTCCGTTCTAAGTCTGCTTCATAAACTTACAAATATGAACAATTTCAAAACATGGAGATTTATGTCTGTTGTGAAGAAGAGAGTGCGTCGGTGTGAAAATGTTAATTGTTTGAATGCAGTACTAATGTATGATGGGTAAATAAATCATTGTACACATCTTTAGCATAATCATTGAGAAAAAAAACATGAAAAGTATTGTATAGTATCAAGATGACCGTTAAGGTTAATTGACTATTAGTATATCAAGTTCAAAGTAAACTATTGTGTCTCACCAACTGTCATTCCATTTTATTATATGAACTACATTTTCCAACAATGTCCTTTATCCATGAAAAATATACTATATCCAAAGACAAAAGATTTTGAAATTTCTTTGTTGATAAACATTAATTATGATAATAAAGATGACATTTCTCTTTTGTAAAAAGATTAAGTTTTAACTTTGTATCTAGTCGTTGTCGAATGTTCTTGTTTTTAGAAAACGGTTAATTTTATATGAACAATTTCTAAAACGAGGTAAATTATTGACGAACAAGTTGATGAAACAAGAATATCAGCAGTCTCGTTTAAAGTCATTATTCCGTAAGTTCTTTGGTCGATACAATGACCTTGTCACCAAATACAATTTATCATTGAGTCAAAATACTGACTGACGTTTTTCGTACTAATGTTGTTAGTCCATTATTTATACACTGAATTGGCGACGGATTTCTCCGTTATTTCCCGAACATGACAAGGAGCGTACAACGAGTGTGACCGGTCAGCAGGGGATGCTCACTCCTCCATGGCAAGTGATCCCACCTCCGATGTTTTCGAGGTCCGTGTTTGCTCTGCTCCTTTTTTGTATTGTTTTATGGACTTTGATATTGAATACTGTTCTGTATCTCCATATCATTCCTTCAAAGTATTTGAGGAATGTCAAGAAAAATTTCAAGAGAGTGTAAATGAATGTTATTTGTGTGTTAAAGCTCATAAATTATTTCAAATAAGTAAATGCCATGAAATAAAGAAATTCTATAATATGAACAAAAGCCATTCCGAACAACATATCTCAATAATTTTATCTTTAACTTCATATAATTATATTAATGCCATTAGAATGAGGTCAAGAAAAGTAAATTGTGGCTCTAATTAATTTAGAGTTCTTATCATTCAGTAATATATATTATTAGGTTAAAAAGGGGGATCTGACAGAAGAAATTCAGACTGTTATAATTAATAATAAGTTTACGGCTAAAACTCAACGTTTATTTCTTGTCAATTAACAATGGTAATTTCCATTCCTATGTCGATACGATATACCCTGGTGAGCTTAAATTGAGATAAAAGATACCACAGAGTCTGACACATCTGTTTCATATTTGGATATTTTACTTGAAAAAGACGTTAATGGTAATCTAACAACCAAGCTCCATGATAAATGTGATGACTTTAACTTTTCTATCGTCAACTTCCCTTACTTATGCAGCAATATACCTTTATCACCTGCATACGGCGTTTACTAGTATATATCTCAGTTGATTCGATACGCAAGGGCATGCTCTACGTATAAACAATTTCTAAAACGAGGTAAATTATTGATAAAAAAAATTGACTAAACAAGAATATCAGCAGTGTCGTTTTAAGGTTTCGTCAAAGGTCAACATGTCCAAAAATTTATTTTTACAATAGCCCCAAAACTATGTGAAGTGTAAAGTTAAAACTTTTACAGCTTATAATTTTTTCATTGAGTAACAGATAGAAAATATCACTTGATAAAAAAAAATACTTGGAAAAAGTATTAATTGAGAAAAATTCTTTTTAAAAATGCATATATTTTCAAAAAATACAACTGATTAATTCTGTGCTCTTAGTGAAAACCATCATTGCAGAAACAATATATGTTTATCAATGAAGGGCAAGTTGGACTTGGATAGCCTCTGAAAAGTTGTTTTCCCTGTTTATTTTGTCCAAATGTTAAGACTTGAAAGTGAAAGTACATTGCAAATGGCGGGTTCTATAGGGGTCTTGTCTTTATATACATGTCATGCTCTCAAAAACAGCCTTTAAGAGACCATTCACGTCCAACTTGCCCTTCAGTGATAAACATAAATTATTTCTGCAGTGATGGTTTTCACAAAAAGGACAGAATTAAGCAGGTGCATTTTTCTTTAAATATGCACATTTTCTGATATAATTTTTCTCAAAAAATATCTTTTTTTTTTTAAATATTTGTTATCAAATGATATTTTCTATATATTAATCAGTGATATATTTATGAACTGTAAACATTTTGACTTTATACCACAAATAGTTTTGGAGCTATTGTAAAAATAATTTTTTAGACGTGTTGACCTTTGACGAAACCTTAAAGCCGCTTAATCCGAAACAGGCACATATTATCTAACACTATAAAAGTACGTCATTACATAGATGATATATGAAAATAAATTATAAGATTGATTTTATAGTTTATTACAACAATCCTTACACGGAAAAAGTAGATCAAAAACCTTATTGACAAACAGAAGTTCTTGACAGGAAGTTAAGATCTGTTGTGAAGTCATTTTTGAAAGAAATAAATTTATCGGTTATATCTAATAATGAAGATAATTCAAACCCGAGTATTTTTTTATCCAATAAGTCATAATTTATCTTTAAAAAATTAAGAAATTAATTGAATATTATCCATAGTAATTTTTATATTAATATGCATATTTAAAGAATAAAGGAAAATCATATGTTTTTAAAGAAATGAAGTTTAGCTACGAAGGGTAAAATATTGTCCATGTACAGGTATAGTACTAAGTACTTTATTGTGAAAAAACTGCTCGGGTTTGTTCTTCTTGAGATATACATGTAAGCGATAAATTTAATTTTTCGAAGGTGAATTCACGAGATATCAACATAGGATTATTTTTTGTGTGACCTAACAAAAATTATTTTTTTAACTTTTGAATTTTGATATCTTTTAAAAGAAAAAGACTTTGGCGATATAATTTGACAAAAGTTGAAACAATTTATGGACAATTATTTTTCAAGAAGAAAAAGAAAACTAATTTTTAGCGATAAGAATCGGACCAAGCAGCTTTAAGTCATCATTTCGTAAGTTCTATTGTCGATACAATTACCTTGTCAGCAAATACAACTGACTTTTTCATAAGGATTGATAGTCCATTATTTATACAGTGAATTGACGAGATTTTTCTGTTTTTCCCCGATCATGACAAAGAACACACGGCGGGTGTGACCGGTGTCGCATAATATTTGGTCCGCCTCGTTTAAAGGTCCGGCCGGACCTAATACGATAACATATTAGGTCCGCCTGGCTCTATAAGAAAAGGTCCGCCCTCGGCCTTTTATACAAATTGTATGCATGTGTTCATTCGATATTAATTGAAAAACTAATCTTTTAAAATTAATTAATGATATAAAGTCATATTATAATACACTGTAGCTAGTGTTTCCTCCAAAAGAATGTAGTAAACAATAGGTAAGAAATTAATACATAAATAAAGGAATGAATTGTATAGATGTATTGATCGAGTTTCCTGTCGGGAAGATGGGACATGCTTCTTTTGTCGTTTAAATTAATACATTAATGTCAACATTATCATATAAATAATATTTAGAATACAAATGTACATACATTTACCTTCATCGCCTTATTTAGTGGCAGATTAATCAGTATGCAATGAACAGATGAATGTTCGTTAATCCAACACGAATCATTTAGTTACAAGTCTGTTTCCTATAAACATGACAAACGTTCGACTTCCACTCACAAAAAAGTTCACATCTTTCAGAATATATTTATTTATAATATTAATTTTAAAAATCTGTCATTCTATACGTTTAATATTGTTGTCAATAACTGGAGGGTCACTGTGACAGTTGCTTATGTCACGGTATACTACCCTACACCCGTTATTGTAAAAACAACATGCCTCCGGATTGGGCAGTTGGGGATTAGCCTATAATTGTCTCGTTTGAGAAAACCTAAAGTACCATGCACCCTGTGTTTTTTTAAATTAACACTGTTTCTTACCTATTCAAAGGCTTATATCTACTAGATCTCTGCATTTCATTTCCTGAATTTTGGATTGCATTTTCCAACAATTTTTGTTATTATTTCGGAATCCGACAATTATATTTTCATTTCCGACATTATTTATTTACATTTACATGTATTTATTATTTTTTTTTTTCACATTTTCGGATTTTTTAAGGAAACCTTTACGGCAGTTTAAGGTTAACATATATAACACAGATGAAAACAGAATTTTAACAGGGTATTGTATGGGGTACAAGTCAAAACGGTACCTGGTGAAAACGGCACTTGGGAAATATGCAAAACGGCACTTAGGCCTAGTCAAAACGGCACTTGAGAGTAGTCAAAACGGCACTTATTTCATTTTTTTCTATTTTGTTATTTCCTGAGTTGTTTATATGGGAAATTGGTGTTTTCTCAGTTAAATTTATAACATGATATATTTTTATATTATTACTGATAAAAATTTAAAAAAAATATTTAAAAAAAAAAGAAAAAAAATAATTAATTCCTTTTAAAATATATTATTATACAATAGTTAGATTTTTTAATGTTTTGTAAATTATCTGTCAATTATTTTCTACAAACTGGACAATATCTTAATTAATTATGATCCTTTGATATTTAATTTGGTACTGCTATCAATTAAAATAATATGTGTTCAACAGTCTTCTTCTTTGATTGATCAAAGGGATTATTAAGTAGCTAGTGGTTGCATAATTACGGGGGTAATGATGAGACACTGCCGGGAATTTGGGATTGGTGTACCCTGTTTACCATTCTACACTGAAGAAAAGAAGAAGAAAGATGGGTAAGTTATTAGTTAAGAATTATGAAAAATTAGTATTACTTATTATACCTTACAGTTATATATTTTAAACATTATAAAAAATAATATTGTAGTTGGAAATCATTATGTATAGTAGTTCAATTAGTAAAGAAATATTTAGGAAAGTTCTTTAAAATTTAGTTCTTATATTTTTCAAGATAATTAATGGCAAATTTAAGGTAGTTTAAGGTGGTATATATATGCAAAAATAGTAGGCAATAATTATTGAGTTTATTTTTCTAACATTATGAAAATAATAATGTAGTTTGAAATCATTATATGTATATGTAGTAGTTCAGTTAGTTAAGAAATATATTTAAGCTAGTTATTAAAAAACTCTTATATTTTTCATGATGATGCCAAATTTAGGGTAGTTTTAGGTGGTATATATACAAGAATTATAAATTTAGCATTTAAGATGTATTTAATAATCATAAATTTTTGATAATTAAATTTTTATGATTGTGAAAGAAATCATTTAAAGTATTATATATTGCAAAAGAGTAAAGTGATGATTTAGTTAAGATTTGTTTGGTATAGTATTTAATTGATGTATATTCTTAATATCTTAAACTTCATAATTTTCAACATTTTTAAAAAATAAGATAATTTAGAGTTGTATTGACACAAATTTTATAGCATTTTTGTTTTTCATTTGTACAACATATTCAAAATAATGTATGTGTCATATAGTAGAAGTTTTCAACAAATTGGTTTATTCATCTTTTTTTTTTAATTTTTTTTTTTAACTTATTACATGTATATTTTGGGGGGGTTATAAGGTGCCAGTTACAGATGACTAATTAGAAGCCAGTTAGTGAATGTTTACTTAGAATACACATGTAGGAATAAGAAACAAAAGACCATTTCACACCTCCCCCATTCTGCTGATTATCAATTTGCAAACATATACTATTGTGTGTTTCACTATTCTTTATTGAATATTAAAATATGCATTGCACACACTTGTAAAAATCTTAGAAAAACTAATTAAAACTTATGTATTCATAAAATCTGAATAAGTATACATTTTCTAAGTTTCTACAAATTACTATATATAGAAGTGCCAAAAAATTATTTATAACTGCAGATGAAAAATACAATGTTGATATTATAAAATTTAATAATTCATGAAGATATCACTAAAGTTATCAACAATTTGGTTGACATCGAAGTTATATAGAGCGTCTAAGTTGTTTAAAAGATCTCGTTTCATTTGAAGTTGGGATTGTACTTGCTCACACATTAAAATTATTTAGAATTGTTCAAAATCCATTCATCTAAAATTTAAGCATAGTAAGCATTTAAGTAAAATGTGATATTTTGATTAATCGGTATGTCTGTATGTAATCTAAACCCAATTATGATCAACAAAACCAAAATAAAATTTTAAAATATTTAAGAAGAAATATTTCTGTACGAAATTTTAAATGAAACAAAATATTAACTAAATTTTATAAACAATACTGCATCTGAAATTTCTGTACAATTAAAAGAAATCTACTTAAAGAGATAGATATTTCTCAATTTAAACTGTTTAAAGGAACTAAGTATAGATGTTTTAAGTAAACTATTATAAATAATTAATCAACATACTAGCAATAGAAACTAGAAATCAACATTTGTAGCATAGAATAGGGTTGCTTGAGTTGATTCTGAAATTATTCTCAAGAATGAAACTTGCCAACTCTGACATGACAATTCACTGAATTTCATGACAAAATGTCTGAAGAAAGTTATCTCTCTTATCAGAAGATTTGTCTGTCTTATCAGAGGGACATTCCACCTTAAGTAATAGCTAGCATAATGATAAATTAGTACTTGATTATCAATCACTGTTAAAACCTCATTGTATGTTTCCTTACTGAGAAAATTACATTATATACATGTGAATGTTGAAAAGTGATTTTTTTTTTCCAGACAACTGTTTGCATTGCAAAACTACTGTACGTCCCCGACAAGAGGCCATTCAGTGTGATACATGTAATTTATGGCAGCACAGAACATGCAACACTGGTAAGTTCTATTTATTAGATATTTCTTAAGGTCAAGATCTAGAAAATATATTTATTAAATGGTGATCAATGTAATTTAAGAAGCTTTAATTATTTTATATTATATTTTTTACATGGTGATCAATGAAGTTAAAGAAGCCTTAATTATTTTATATTATATCTTTTATATGTCGGATGTAATGCAAGAAGCCTTAATATTCATTTTATATCGTATTATATTTTCAAATTATCAATTATAGGGATCAGCAGAGACCAGTATCGTCGATTGGTGAAGAACTCGGATGAGCTGGAGTGGAATTGCAGCCAATGCTCCATGGTATAAACATAATTTGATTTCAACATATTTCACTGTTTATAAAATCAAAATTGGACAAAAGTTTTATATATAAATATTTTTTTCTCTTTGTTTAGTACATTTATTCATAATATTCATAATAAAAGTGATATTGTATTTCTTATTACAGAATGAGAAGGATGAGCATGTTCTTTGGAGGTGTTCCAAACGGACCAAGACAGTTTCCTGCCCAGCCACCATCACCCAGGATGGTGCTTCATTCAAGCCTGGCAGAAAAAACCACGTTCATCCTGGACAACCTGGAGTGCACATCGCCGTTAAAATCAAGACTAATTAATATGTAGTATTATTCATATTTTAACTTGATTTAATATGTAGTATATATTTATATAAAGTTAACTAATGCAATTTATAGTATAATAATTATAAAATAATACAGAAATTATAAATGATCATAGTTTATGTTTATGTTTTATGCTTATATTTTACTTTTTCTTATATTTTACTTTCTTCCTTTCAGACGGCCTACAACGAGAAGAATGAGGTGTACCGCTTCCTTCGACAAGTCATGTCTCTGCCTTTTCTCCCCCCTGAGCACATCGAGGACACCTTTGACAGGCTTGATGCCAGGGCACCAGAGCAACTGCAACCCATCATGGACTACGTGTACCACACCTGGATTAGAAGTGCTGTGTTCCCCATCGACAACTGGACCGTATTCATGACCTCTGTGAGGACGAACAATGACGTGGAGGGGTGGCACAACCGTTTCAACACGTGTGTAGCCACAAGGGGACCTGTGCCTTTCTACCATTTAATCCAGGAGTTGTACGCGGAGGCCAGTGATATTCCTGTCCAGCTCCGATTGGTTACAGAGGGGAAACTCCAGCGCTACCAAAGGAAGAAGAGCAGGCAGATCCAGGGGAAGCTGTTCAATCTGTGGGAGCGGTATTGCGAGAGAAGCCTGTCTGCAAGTCATCTACTGAAGGAGTGCGCCGTTGTGTATGGACCCCCTGCCCAGTAATATTGATGAACTGAATTAAGGAAGGTGTTCCATTTTCCCGACTGAACTTTATTGACGTGATTGTGATTGTGATGTTTAATAGTTTTGTGATGTGATTTTTGCTGAACATCTTATGATGTACGTATCCTATTGATGATTGTATGAATATGAAAACTTAATTTATATGTTTGCAGTGCATGTAACTATTAGTATTGGTATGAACTTTGAGAACAATGCTATTTTATGATTGCTATATGTGATTGTGATGTTTAATAGTTTTGTGATGTGATTTTTGCTGAACATCTTATGAGAACAATGCTATTTTATGATAATGTAATACAAAATAAAGTTAATATCATCATTATTATTTAAAATAATTTACATTAATAGTAGCTATTACATATTATCAAGTTTTATAGGAATTTACTTATAGATAAGCAAATTAAAAATTATATGCTTGTCTATTTTTAATTAATGAATTTCAAAGTAATAAAAGATGATGTTGTTATTGCTTATTGATGTTTTTTTATGAATAAAGTTATATTAAAAAAACAATGCTGTTATATCTTTACTATAAAAAGGAGGCTATAAGGTGAGAATGACGATATGGATATTAATACCAGAATGGATATATATTTAAAGAAATGAAATAAAAAGAAATTTATTTCATATTTAGTAATTAAATTTGCACATTTAAGGAATAAAAAAATATGTAAAAATATAAGGACATTCACTTATATGTATATATTGTTTTCTTGGGAAAAAAAATGGACCCCCCCCCTTCCCAGAAAAAAAAATTATAAACTGTACATATCTATATGCCAACATGCAAATATATATCAATATATATATCAAATTGTCATTACATATATACTTTTTTCTATAAGTGCCGTTTTGACCAAGTGCCGTTTTAACCAAGTGCCGTTTTGACCAAGTGCCGTTTTCACTAGGTGCCGTTTTGCATAATTTAGGTGCCGTTTTCACCAGGTGCCGTTTTCACCAGGTACCGTTCTAACCATAATTCTATTGTATGTATGCATTATATAATATTATTTATTTCAAATCACGTTTTTTTCGAATCTAATCATTACATACACTCTGTAAACAATATTAAGACTAGTTATAAGTAAAGGAAAGAGTTAAGTCACTGCTATGACTGCTATTTTCGTGAATAAGAGATTTTATGAACACTAATCAATCAACTTGAATTAAATAATGGGGGATTGAATTTATAAAATATAACATATTGTTTATAAATTTGTGTATTTAAAGTGATTTAATCAAAAATAAAAAATATAATACGTTTTCCGTTCCTCGTTTTAGCAACACCCCTCCAGAACCCTTATCATTTTTCATTATTTTATCCATTTCAATATTAGTATGTGAATTGTGGGGAGGTGGATGGGATAAAACGATTGGGTACTAGATACACTCGTATATTTAATATCCTGACCTTGATCGACTGACACGCCCCCTCCCCCAACTGTTTTCAGTGGATACATATAACATTTAAACAAAACAATTTACATGTATCTTTCTCTGCAATGGTATTAATAATACCATTATGGTAATTCAGAAAAAGTATCAAATATTAATTTACATCGCCTTATACAATTTTATTAATAATGTGTTGAAAATAATTTTGACAAAATTTGATAGCCCCCCCCCCCCAATTTGAATGAATATGAATCCAGTCTTTTATCATGTTTATAGCCGGTTTTAAATTTTTACCACTTTGTACTGCAAACTGGCAAAGTTTTGGCTGCAGTAACGACTCATATTTTCTTGGGAGGGGGAGGGGGATAGTACCCTCCCCCGAATAATTTTGCCAATATTTATCGTAGAGGGTCCTATATCGGTGGGGTACCTAAATCGGTGGCATCTCCTTTTGAGCTGATGATTTTTAATGGGAGTTCTGACTTTTTCAATATATGAATGTTACGTAAACAGTAGTTTAAAGTATGTAATGTAAAATTAAAAATATTCCTAGGAATGACGGTGTTTGGTTAACTCAATGACACACTAAATTTATGAAACGTAAACAATTTACATGTAGATTGAAATTACCAATTATTTTTGAATTTGTTGAGAGTATGCAATCAAATACCTATTTGTATTCTTATATTTTCTCAACTGATGACAAAGCAAGTTGCTAAAGACACTAAGAAAACTACGTACGTTTATATTGAAAATATATGATTTTAGTTAGTCAGTCCTCCATGATTTTTCCCCTCGCTTATTTCATTACTACATGTTTCATATGTGTTTTTCTTTTTTCTTTCCCTTTTCATATTCTGATTATGTATATCATATATTCGTACCTCTGACCTGAATTTATATGTTGTAAATATTCTTCATTGTCCTCATGTACCTGAAATGGTTTGAGTGAATAAAATGATCTTGACTTTGAACAGGGGCCAGGTGCCTTAAACAAAATATCAAATGTATATTTTGATTAAAAAATATTCTGTTATTATTTGATTTAATTTCCTATTCAGTTGTACTTGTTGGGAAAAATTCTGTAACTGTTAATTACCTAGTCGGAAAAATCTGACGTTTTCCTGGCTTTTTACCTGGCATGTAAAATATCAAAATCGTAAAAAAGCCAGAAAAACGTCAGATTTTTCGGACTATTAATTACCATGAAATACATGTACATGTAGGACAGGACCCTATAGAAAACATAGCTACTACATGTATATGCCCCAGATAGAAAAAAAAAACATCTGATGACCTTTTATTTTTTTTTTTACTTTCTATGGAATTCTTGGTAGTTGATAATGTAGGTTGTCCCCCCTCCACCACACTGAAATTGCTTCCTATGGGCCTGATCTTTGTTTATTCAAGCTAAGTTGTTGTTTCTTTCTTACATTCACATATCTTAAAATAAGTTTTCCCTCTTTCTTAGTGCAATAATGCTCCACAACAACTCCCTAGGTGAAGAAAAAATGATCATACATGACTTTCTTCTTTCCATATTGACATACCTGTCACTTTTTACCCAATAATACTAAAGAGTTCCAATAAGGGGAGATAACAATTTAACTCCAGCAAATTGGTAACAAGGGGCTAAAATAAGCAAAAGAAAGTTATATGAAGTATCCAAATCAGTTATTCCTCTTCTAAAAAATATATTAGATTAAGAATCTTCTCTTTTTCATTTAAATACCATAGAAATAATCCAAAAATATGGTAAAAAACTGTTATTTAAAATATGTGAAATTGTAGCAAAACATGGTATTTCAAAGTTAATTTACGACATGTAGATATTATTTCCCAAGCTCAATATTTTACTACAAAGTAGACCTTAGATCATTCTTAAAGTAGCAATTAATTTAATTTAATTTCAACCTTGGTCTTGAGAGAAACGAGCATCTAAATATGGCTAAAAAATCATACTCATTTATTTAGGATCCATAAATAGATGTGTAAAAAATAAAATATTTATTTGAATTAAGTTTTTCCTCATTAATTGTGTTAATTGGACCATGACTTTGAAAATAAAATAAAATTTGAAAATAAACTGATGACAAAAGGTAACTTTTTGACTTGATCAATTTGTATACATTTTCCAATAAATTTTGTGTGATTTTCGTCAAATATGCAAATTAGCTGTTACTAAAAATAGATGCAGGGTTCGACATTTTTTTGTGGGTATTCTGACTTCTACCTTTATGTAGAAAATTTTAAGCCACTAAAACTCCCAAGTTGCAACCTTCCATTTGGACGATTTTTTGAATTTTGCATGGTTTTCTCGTGGACTGGCTCTTAAAACAGATTTGTCGCAATTAAGAAGTAACATTCCGCAAACACGCCCGACTATGATCCACCATCAAGTGTCTTTTCCTCTTGATTTACATAAATGAAACTCAAAGAAGGTTCGGTACGACTTTTCCGGATTTAGTGTATACATGGGTACGAGTATTTAAAAATTGTTTCAAATCCATGCTGATTTAGGTGATGCTCTGCGTGTTTTCTAATTGGAAATATCCATTAGTATCTAACTATTACCAAAAAGAGAACGATTTGCTACTATATTTTCAAGTAAAACGGCACATAAAAAGGGCCCATTAAGTGTTGCTTAAGTGCACTTGTCCTTCGCTTGGTATACTAGAATTTCTCGTCAGCATCTAAGAAACAACCTGAAATACGGAGGGCGGACCTTTTCTGATAGCTGCGTTTTAAGGTCCGCCCTGTCCCTTTGTCTAAGTTTTAAGCTATGAAAATAAACCCTGTCCAAAATTTTACCTCTATAACATATAAATATCTGAAATACAGAGGCCGGACCTTTTCTGATAACTGCGTTTAAAGGTCCGCCCTGTCTCTTTCTCAAGTTTTCAAGCTACGAAAATAAACACTGTCCAAAGTTTTCCCTTTAAGACATATAAATATCTGAAATACAGAGGCCGGACCTTTTCTGATAACTGCGTTTTAAGGTCCGCCCTGTCCCTTTTTCTAGTTTTTAAGCAACGAAAATAAACCCTGTCCAAAATTTTACCTTTATAACATAAAAATATCTGAAATACAGAGGGCGGACCTTTTCTGATAACTGCGTTTTAAGGTCCGCCCTGTCTATTTCTATAGTTTTCAAGCTAGGAAAATAAACACTGTCCAAAATTTTCCCTTTAAAACATAAAAATATCTGAAATACGGAGGGCGGATCTTTTCTGATAACTGCGTTTTAAGGTCCGCCCTGTCTATTTCTCTACTTCTCTAGTTTTTAAGCTATGAAAATAAACCCTGTCTAAAAATTTGCCTTTATAACATAAAAATATCTGAAATACAGAGGGCGAACCATATATTATACTGCGTTTTAAGGTCTGCCCTGTCCCTTTCTTCAGTTTTTAAGCTACGAAAATAAACCCTGTCCAAAAATTTTCCCTTTATAACATAAAAATATCTGAAATACAGAGGGCGGACCTTATATTATACTGCGTTTTAAGGTCCGCCCTGTCCCTTTCTCTAGTTTTTAAGCTACGAAAATAAACCCTGTCCAAAAATTTCCCTTTATAACATAAAAATATCTGAAATACAGAGGGCGGACCTTTTCTGATAACTGCGTTTTAAGGTCCGCCCTGTCTATTTCTCAAGTTTTCAAGCTACGAAAATAAACCCTGTCCAAAATTTTCCCTTTATAACAACGGAATTTTGAAAGAATTTATTATACACAACATTTTTCATATAAAAGTTCTGTATACATGTATATACATTTCTACATGAAGCACTAAGTCTAGTTAACAGAGTTTAATGAGCAGGCAATTTTTTTCATCGCATTTGATGTTCACTAAATTAAATGTCAAAGACTGCGCCGAACTTATGTCCAAGACATTTGATTTACTAAACAGTCTATAATTTTTTCTTAATAATTTTTTCATTACCGGAAAGCACTTCCTGAAAAATGTCGGAAATGACTAAAATGTCGGAAATAAAAAGTTTAAAATTTCAACAACAACAAAAAAAAAAAAATCCGAATTGGCATGCAGACTGAAACATTTAATGAAAATCAAACAATTTAATAAATCGCGTTTCACAGATATCAGAGATTTAAAATAATGGCCGATTCTTATCGACTCGGAATTTAAATCAGACACAGATTTAATTCAATTACATGTAGTTTGAATTAAACTAATAGAAACGTGGGGATATTTAAGTTCAATATCGGGGAAAATTTTAATTTGAACATAAATATCAAATCTCATGTAAATCTACGCTTAATTTAGTATTTTTAATTTTTAGCTCAGACATGCCATGATATTTCACTTTAAATATTCAAATTTGTACCATAGTGAGGTGTGATTTCTTTTGTGAAAAGTGTGGGTTTTCTGTACATAACCCACACTTTTCTATAACTCCGCCCATCGAGTCGGGACAAAAGAACTATTTATAAAACGATCATGCACGGTTTTTAAATGAAACAATCATACAAAAATTTGGAGAGTAAAAAGGGGTAAAAATTTCAATTGTATACAGCATTTTGTAATAAATAATAGTTAAAAACGGCCATTAATAAAAAGTGAAGAAAAAAAACTTCAGAAATCGCTTGATTTAAAAAAAAAAAATTAAATAGTGTAATGACTAGGGCTGGGACGATATATCGAGATATCGATATATCATGATACATGTGAGGACGATACGCATATCGATACATAAAAAGAAATATCGAAATATCGCCCATGAAAATCTGACTTCTATTTTTCTTTGTTTATTTAACATTTGGGGTTTAATATATAAAATAAATGAGTTAAATATAAATATAGATATGAAATAATTTCAAATAAATAATAATTAACACCATTTGAGTAAATTATTTTTGTTTTACAACATATAAACAACTATTTTTAATAAATTATTCTTATTTGCAAAAAAATAATTTATTTCAATGCAAAAAAAAAATTTATAGGCAATTTAACATATCGTGATACATATCGTATCGTGGCTCAAATATCGTGATACGTATCGATATAGAAAAAGTTGTATCGTCCCAGCCCTAGTAATGACCAGGGTGACGTTAGCTTAGTAGATATCAATATATCGTTCTTTTGATAACCAACAAAGGAAACACGGTACATACTTGACGTAAAAACAAGTGTACACTACTGTACATAAATAACCTTTTCGATCTAGCCGATCAAATATCTAATTTTCATTAAATTAAAACATAACAAACATTTCAATCAACGTACCACTGTGCACGGCAAAGTTTGTATCAGGTTGACAAAAATTTCAGTTAAACCAAGTTCATAATAAATTTAAATTACTAGTATGTAATTTTGACGATTGAAATTTACGGGAAAAAAAGTCATATCAAATTAACATATATCATTGAAACCAAACTCGTTATTTTTTCAATTACATAAATCAAACATTTTAAAGGGCTTAGATGTTTAATTTTTATGTCGCTTGCGTGGCCCAGTGGTTTAATCACCTGCCCTAGAGTCAACTAATAAGAAGTTGAATCCCACTGTGGGACGTGGAGACCTATAAAGTATAAACAGAGGTCCCGTGTCGCAGGAGGTGTTGACAGGAAGATCCCTTGACTGTTCAATGACCCTGAGTGCCGAGTATAGGACAAAATTTGTAGCAAAATTTGAAAAGTATATTGTATACAAATCACTTACCCTATATTCGATGGACGTGGTCAGAAGGACACGAAGGAGCGTAAAATCATATAAAATCCAAATGCATATTTGAAACCAAACACTTAATGTTTCAATCACGCGAACCAGTCCGACCGATTCCTAAGCTGACTTACATATGAATGATTTTTGAAAACTATGGTACAAGTCATTTACCCCATATCACACTGTTGATTATGTGTAGATACCCGATGGACGTGGTCATAATGACAGCTCGGGAGCTACGCTCCCTCGTGTCATTATGACCACGCCCATCGGGTATCTACACATAACCAACAGTATGATATGGGGTAACTACTACAAAGACTATACATGTATGATTATAATTATTATAAATGTCGCAGTTTTGAAGTGTACGCCTGAATATTTTGTTCCTTAGCATAATTTATTAATTAAAAAAAATCAGATCTATTGATATGTATTTTTAGCTAACACATGACCATTAGGTTCACCGACCATTCAATGACAGCGCCATCTGCCGCGGGCTCTACCTGTGGGTACCTGTCAGGTAAACAAATACGTCACACCCCCATTGTTTTATTAGCTATACACACCGACAGATTTCACACCTTTAATCGTACTAATTTACACAAAGCAAATTCTAGGGAAAAACAAACACTTGCACAATAATTGTGGCATGATTTTTAAAGAAATCATGGTCCTAAACGGCACTGCTTAAAGCACACTAAACGAGTAGATTTTTGTGTAGAGTTACATGTATGTTGTACAAAAAATAAAACACAGAAGGGTAAATCCTTCTTTCATCATAAAGTATAAACAAACGAGCCTTAATTTCATATATTAAAGTCAAGATTAAAACATTTTGCACCACCCGGACCTTAAAACGAAGGGGGACCTTTTCTTATACGGGCCGGACCTTTTCTTATAAAAGGCGGACCTAATTTGTTATCGTATTTGGTCCGGCCGGACCTTTAAACGAGGCGGACCAAATATTATGCGACACCGGTCGGCAGGGGATGCTCACTCCTTTATGGCAATTGTCTGTTCCTATTTTGTATTGTTTTATGGACTTTTTATCTTGAATACCGTTCGTCATCTCCAAATGTTTCATGAAGCAACGCTGTTCCATTCCTATTATATTTCATCATTTACATGTATCGAATTTTGTTACTTGTAATACTTTATATGTAAAGAAAATACCGGTGATTGTTTAAGAAATTATGCGGGTTATGTATTTCTCTGCAACAGCTACGACATTAATTCCCGTCCTAACAACCCAAGAAAGCATTTTATTATTTAAATAGTCATCTATCCTAAGTATTCATACAAACCTGCAGTTGACACAGATTTTGGAAATGGCTGAACACATTTCAGTACCCATTCTGCGAAGCAAGTGACTATGCAACTGTAGCTCTACAAACTTTTTTTTTTTGAAGTTGGGGTCTATTTTTCAATGTATAAAAATAAGAAAATGGCATAAAACAAGCATTTCTTGCTTTTATTATATCTATTGTTCAGGAACATAATACAGAAAGTTTGTAAATAAATAAATTGATCAACAAGGTGTATGCTTACTCCAAATATTTGACTTTTTTCACTTTCCCAATGTAATGTTCTGTTACATAAAGGATGTCATTCTTGTCCACAAACAAATCATGTGGAGTGTACAGATCACAATTATCGATCAGACGCAGAAAATGTCCATCTTTGTCCAAGATGTGGATAAGATGATTCGGACAATCTGCTGTCAGGATTTGGCTCTGGCTGTCGGTGGTTATACCGATTGGATGGAATGTGTTGATCTTTCTGGAATCTTCTTTCAGCTGGTTCTGCTGGTTTCTAACAGCCGATGGATGACCGCTATACCTAAATCTGAGGTTTCCTTCTTCGTTTACCACCAAAACTTCGCCAGCTTCAGAGTCTGCCACACAGATGTCGTAGTTGTTGTTTTCACATATATATTTACTACTATGGTTTCCCGATAATAAAGGATTTCCCTTGTCATCAAATTGTATGATTTGTTTTTCTTTGGAATCCGTCAGTGAATAACGTACAATTCTGCACTGCACCGTCTCTTCTTGTGAAGCTTCATCCCCGTCTTCTTCCAACTCCTCAATACTGTTCATGGTGACTAAGAGGTCTCCAGATGAGGTCACACAGAGATTTTGAGGTTCCCATTCCTCTAGGTACACGATTTCTTTTTCCTGGCCATTTTCTATCATGTTAAGGACAGACGAGACGTTCCTTAATAATAGATAAATTTTTCTAAGAGTTTGTCATTGAAGTATTTCTACTTAAACATGTTTACTCACAAAAAATTGAGGTACCTTACCAGGCATTTCTGCAAGATACCAGGGGTAGTTTTTGTTATATAATCCTTTGGGGAAGAAAAATAATTTTCCAATTTCAAATGTTTAAGTGTTTGGATTGTTTAAAAAGGTGTAGAAACTGGTTTAGAAATCAGAATGTTACTAAAATTTTGAATATTTTTCGTACATTACAAAGATATACAATACAGATTTTGAGGAACGTCTCGTCTGACCTTAATTGTCCCTGTTGCCCAGTCAGAGTAAACCAAATAACCATTACTTGTCACGGCTATATCACTTGGCCATGCATCTGATATTATTTCTATTGATTTTATCAGTGATCCTTGGTTGTCATAGCACTTTATGGTGCTGTATCTTCCACTAACCCAGATGTTGACATCTCTGTAACAAGAAACACTGTACAACTTCCTACTCCCCGTGTCAACAGCCCCAATGAGTTCTGGGTCATCCAGAAGATGCTTGACAGGCATTTTTACTGTGTAGCCATGTTCCACTGACCTAGTTGAAAGAGGTAATAAAGTCCCAAATACTTCGTTAACCTGTTGTCTGTCTATTTCTTTGGGATCAAACTTCGGCCCTGTCACTTCCACTTTTTGAGGAAGTCGAAAGAATTCCTTGTTTCGCGATTTGAATCCCATTACCAGGGCTACATCATTTGATTCTGTGACTTCTCTCAGAGTTTCCAGTGATTGATGAATATCTGAACGTATCTTCCTCATTTCTTCTAAATGATCATGCAGAATATCAACGTGTTTAGTTCTCATCTTTTTAATTTCACCATTCATTTCTTCTACAGAATTTTTAATCTCTTTCTGCAACTCTTCTCCTTGCTTTATAACTGCTTCTGAAAGGTTTTCATATTCCCCATCTATTTTGGCAACTCCAGATTCTATCTCTGTAATTATGGCCTCATATGTAGAAAAGATAATGCTTTCAAATTCACATTTATCCTTTTGTATTATTTCTTTTTTGAATTTGTAGATTTCAGATAGATTTGAGAATGTATGCCCATTGTGTATTTCAGACGAAACACAGTGTGAACAAACAAACATGTTGCACTGATTGCACTGAAATTCACATCTCTGACTGCCATGAGTTGTACACATTGGGTAGATCAAAGTAGATTTCCGCTGACTGAAGGGGACAACTTTATGTTTGGTATATTCATCTCCGATATGTTCACCAATACAAGGCCTGCAAAGGTTGACGTAGCAGAGTTCACAGTGAGTGGAGGCTAAGGCGCTCTCACACAGGTCACAGCGGGGTACATCCTGGGCGCTCAAATGCAGATCCATTGGAGTGTATTTTATTTATCTACAAATGAAAGTTCCAATATTTTATCAAAATGATTAGAAGTAAAATGCAGATTTCAATTCTAGTACATTTGTATTCATCTCAATGCTTAATATATACAGCAGAATAATTTTCCATTTCCATTTTCCCCCTCTGACTGTGACAACTCTTTGAAAGTTGGTAGATTTAATTTCTTGGTCATTCTATGGGCATGTAAATTTCGGGTAGCGACACGTCAGGAGCTAAAGAGGCCTAATAGATGTGTATGTAAATCCCGTGTGTCTGTTTTTGTGGCTGACGGAAAGGATGTCTAATATGCATGTAAATCTCGTGCAGCTGTCTTTGTGTTTGACGTCAGTGGGTGGGTACTATTAAAATTGACATGGAAGGCCTTGTGTTATTTAAATTTATTCGAATTTTAATATCTATATTAACAATTTTTTCACAATGAAATGGAAATATATAAGGAATCGCTGTCTAGTTATAGTATAGTTAAGTATGCCAGGGATATCAACACTGGCATACTTTACCAACTAGACAGTGATTCCTTAAACATTGTCATAAAAGTTACATTACGGGGCATGTTTTTACATTGTGATTCTTATTTATAATTTCAATGAGGACAGCAAGGCCACGGACTCAGGAAAAGATGTCAGTATGGAAATAATATATCCACATTTAAAGATCGAAGCATTCTAAGCACATTTGAAAAGTGAACAAGATTATAGAACTGTCACATGATATTTTAGCATGCTTTAGATGTAGGCCTATCGGATTCCTGTGAAATAGAAAAGAAGAATATTTTCCCGATATTGTGCTTTGATTTGTTAAAATATAAATTAAAATGCCTCATTTGATACAACATGTAACATTTTAACACTTTCTTCCATAAAACTTTGCGTTCTCTAGGACATTTTTCCATACTTTTAAAACATTATTTGAATGTGAGTAAATGTAATCTGTATTTTAAATCAAGGAGACAATTGAACATTTGTTAAAATTCGGAGAACACTCGAGGACCAAAGAGAAACCCAACCTCATAGTGTCATGTATTAGTGTCACTGTGCTCCTCAGTTGACTGCGTACCAGTCCTGGCAGTCCAATCGAGGTTTTGGTTCGATCCTTGTATGGAGCGTCATATTTTAATTTTTAATTTTTTTTATATCAATTTGTTTGTAGGTTTTAATTTATTGACTGATTTATTGAAAGTTTGGAATAAATAAATTATGGATTAGTTGCACCGAAAGCAAAAGGAATTCTTCACACCTACTGAAACTTTAAATGATACAGGGATACCCTATATTATCTTATTATACGTAATACTGTACATAATAGGTGTTCATTTATTTATTTTATTTTTTTTTTTTTGGGGGTAAAGTGTTACTACATATGTTTGTTATCGTAACTAATAATATAAACGAACTATTTTAAATACTAATGTAAAAATTTTTTCAATGTGCATAACTTTATACATTTGTAAAATCTGTCCAGCTGACATGTGGTCAACTGTGTCCAGATCGTGAACATTAAAAATTGTAAATTTTTCAAACATACGATTCCTGTGGGTCACACGCGAAATAAACCTATCTTCTCCTACAGACGCACTGAACAAGTTCAAGGACTCGTCAACAATAAACAAGTTAGCATGTTTTTATCGTGCCTTTGATTAAAGAGTTGACATTTTCACTGTATAATCTTGTACCAATACATACATGTATACATGTAAAACATTCAACAGTTAACGTCAATTTATATCTTTTGTATTGGTGTAAAATAAATGAATCCCGGAATGCAAAAATGGTAGTTCCCAGTGAAACGTGTTAAAAATTCTGTTATAAAATTTACATAAAAAATGTGTATGATATAAACAGATAAGACTAAAAGTTTCCTATATTTTTTTAAACCTTGCGACAGATATTTAACAGATTCTATAAAACTGAATGCATTACAAGTATGTAGTATAAAAACAACAATATTTACCGTTTCCTGTGAAGACCAAAACACATCATTGATTCCTATTAAAATGGCGGGAACACTGCTGTGTCGAAATAGAAAGTAGGCTTATCTCTCTTTGCTCGGTAGGAACACTGATTTTCACTGCCTATTTCTTCAGTGCCATGCATTTCATACGTGTGAAATTGATGCAATGCATCAAATCGGCCGCAAACAAAATTTAGGTATTTTCCTTGGGCCTTTGTTATCTTTACTAAAAACCCATATAGCTCTCAAGAAAACCGGAATTTGGAAAAATAGTGAAATCTTTGTGAAACCCAATGCCAAAGAGTACAAAGTACTTTGATTTCGTGGGTAAAGTAAGTTTTAAAGCTTTGAATTTGTTCGTGTTCGTCCTCCAGCAACTGAATTCTAATTCTTATTATACCCCCCGCTTGAAAACCGTCTGTTACGCTTTGGGGTTCCCCTCTCTTATCCTCTCGTACCACTGAATGAAATTTGATGAGGCTTTCACAAAATCTGTATTACATATTGCCATTGTGCACCTCCTATATATTTTACTTTTTGATCCGACACATATTTTGGGTTTCCCATAGCAAAACATGGACACTGCCATTTTATTCATATATGAGGTGGGGGTTTAATGAGCTCATTGCTCACAGTGCCTCTAGTTTTTGCAATCAGCAGATAATGTTGTAAATGGAACTATAAGATATTTCATTGTTCAATAGCCTAATAGAATACTATGGTTTCTACGTAGAAATGACAACATATCTAGCAGACGTGCATTGTCCACATTTCACTATTGATTATGATTTCTGCCTGATTATGATGTCAGATCTGTTTTATACCGGTACGAGGTTAGATCAGATTAATCGTGTGGTACTTTTTTCTGTGGGATGACTATTTTAGCAATGGCTATGAATGTCGAGTAAGAGTAAAATATTTGAAGCCCTTCATTCTCCAATGGCAATGAGACGTAAAACGACATACAACCAACAACTGTTGACTAGTGAAAAACCATGATGTGATTTTATTTTCATTTTTTAGACCTGAATATAACGGGTATAACAATTAACCCATTAAAGACGTTCACCTCAATAGTTACATTTTCTCATAGAAAAGTTTTTTTTTTAAATTGTCATCATTTCAAATACATCATATTCATTGTAATTTCATGATCTGTTATTTATAATGAGAACTAGATATGTCAGGTTGTTCTTACTTCCTCTATGACCTTTGTAAACTCGGAGTTATATATAACAAACGATTCCGCAGACTTTACATCATTTTGATTCTCAGGTTCAGCTGTGTCGTCCTCAATGCCTTTGACAGTTCGACATTTAAACACATCAAAACGAGGATGCACGATTCCTCTTTCAAACAAAAAGTGAGTCAAACGGGAAACAAAAACAATGGTTGCAAGTGACATCAACATGCAAAGAGTTTTAAAGGGGAACATCTGACCATGCTTTTCTGAGTAGTAAGGATACTTAATTAGAGCATCAATGCCTAAAGTTGGTTCCCCTCCGGCTATCCGGAAAAACATACCGACCACGTATCCCAGTAGAGACCCGTAAGTGTTGGCGTAGTTGAGGTAAGTGACGCAAAGAAGCTGCGGAAAAAGCACCACGTAAACGAGGTCGGAACAAAGATACCATAAAGTATAGACGGACTTGACATTAATCGCCATCACTGTCGCCAAAGCCCCAACACCGAATATTGCAAATCTCATGACCCATATGATTTCTCTTTCAGAAGCCTGGAATTGTACGAAAAAGAAAAATAATTGCTTTAATTTAAAGCACAAGAGACTTAGAAGAAATTGATAAATTGACGAGAAACTATGCAATAAAATAATTAATTTTGCAGTGAAATATATAATTCTAACTTAAACAATATACCTTTTGTCGAAATATCATTTTGTAGATGTTCCTAGCAAACATACAACTGGCAGATAAAATTGAAGAGTCAGCAGACGACATAACAGCAGCAGACACTGCTCCCAGACCAAAGAAAGAGACCCAGTCTGGCGTCAAGTATTGTAGGACGAGGGGTAAAATATCGGATGCCCTGTTTGGGATATCAGATACATTGAAGTTGTCTCTTGTTACATAAGCAGTGCTATTCCAATCTAGAATTCAGAAAATATGGATTACGAAATTAATCGTTTATAATCCATATAATTTTGGCCAAAAGATGATAAGTCCTAAACTTTGAGTGATGACAGGTAAAAGTATTTTATACACTAAAAATGTTGGTAAAGATAATAAAACTTAAACTCAACCAATTTGTATGATAAATTACAATAGGATGTGTATAACATTTTTAAAGAATCAAGTTCACCTGCATTGACGGCTATTGCGCCTAATAAAACCGATGGAACAGACATGATGAGACATCCTAATGCACCTAAAAACGACAAATACTGAGCAGCTCGGGCTGTTCTGGCTGACAACACTCGCTGGAAATAGACCTGCCAGGGTATCCCTCCAAAGATAAGCAGGAGAAATGAGTCAATGTACACGCCTGATTCTTCTTGATCCACTCCTTTGACCCACTCAGTGGTGGAATTCACGGATATGTTTTCTACCACGTCGTTGACCATAGCAAACGGAACACAAATCCACTGCAAGTGCAGCCATTGACAACATGACAGTTTGAACGTCTAGTATACATATGCTTTAAAATTTATGGATTTAAATTACTCGATTTTGTTAATATATACATTGTACTGATCCTAAAATGTAGAAATAGGATACCTGATTTTGGATACCTACCAAACCAACAAATATGCAAATGAGTTGTACGACGTCAGTGTAAGCCACAGAATAAAGCCCTCCAAACAGAGTATAGAAGACAGCGATACAGGCGGAGGAAATGATGGAAACTTCGTGGGAAAGTCCTATAATCACCCGAAGTGTACTCCCTGTAAATTAGCTAGAATAAATATCCTTTATATGCATTGCTCTAAACGTATGGAACATTCCAAAGTCAAACAATGACCCAACCATTGATATGAAACAAGTCATTAAAATACGACTAAATGATTAGTTATATTTACTAACAAGGGCATTATATCGCCCATAGTCTATAGAATCTACCAAATGCTAACTTCAAATGAGGTTGTTGGGATCCCTGTAGAATAAACTTATCTATCAGTATCCTGTCTCGGTTTAAAAATTGATCGCATGCGGGATATTACTACATTATAAAAGGAAATATGACTATTGAAAAGTTGAAGATATCTCTTTGTCATATAAAAAAATTAGTTGTAATGATGTTTTGATACATGCACATGAATATGTGGAGGACTCGCCCCCTACTTTGATGTATATTACCTGTATTTTATACTAACATGTCATTCCCTGGACTAGGTTGACTTACCCAGAGCAGCTAGGATGGCCCCTGACCAGAACACCTCCCCCAGTAGTGCCGGTATGTAGATCAGTCCTCCCATTCTCTCCCCGTAGGTCCGGGTGAAGGGGTCCAGCATTGTTACATATCCTTGTTGTCGCATCTTTCGAGCAAAAGCTAAACCTCCTAAAAATTTCGTGTGACAAAAAATTTAAATCCAACAAACCAATATTATTCGCAAAGAACGAAAAATTTTCTCAAGAAAAAACCTGATTTTATAGCAATTGGCCTCATCAAAATACTATATTTGTACAATGTTTGCTTTTACTTCTTACCAATTGCAAGACTAAGAGAATATCCCAGCGGGGCCTGACAGTTCAGTAAGCCATCCCTGTACACTGTTTCTGCTGTACCATTGATGAAACCACCTCCGACCCACGTAGCTTTGATCATACAAAAACATGTACAGATCGTCATTTTTCGTGCCATGACCTTATTCTTATTGAAAGTATACACACTTAATAAACCGAAATTAAAGGTAAAAAAAATTATTTTATAAATGGGAAAATACATGAAAAATTATACAATACAAATGGGAATTTATAGACTATAAATATAAATACAAAATTACAAATGAAAAATAATGGAAATCAAATGTAATATACTAGTAGATACTACCTGGTAAGTAATACAAATGGGAAATAGAATCAAATAAAATGTCAAATGCAAATGGAAAATTAGGAAAAATATACTATACAGATAAAAAAAAAATCGAATACTGGATACAATATTGAATTTTTATGTACAAATAAAATTTTGTGACTTTAAAGAGTACCAAAAATACGAAATGTTAACATCCCAAATTCCTCTTCGCGTCATTGTGAACTACATGTATATAATTTAATCCTTACCCGTCATGGTGAAGACCCCTACAAATGGACCAATATTCCTCCCCGCCAGCATCACATTCTCGCTGTTTGTCTCCCCTTTGGTCCGGCGGGCCGCCCATAATCCGATGACCAGGATAACGATATAGAAGATGATGACCGAAATTAATCCGGGGACGTTCAGAACCATTTCTGCCTTGTTCAGAATTAAATTATGGTGTTATATCTTAGATACAGTTCAAATATGTAAGTTGTCAAGTCAGATAGGAGTAGGGATTATGAGATAATATTTACATGTATTTTAAGGTAACAACTCTATAATTTTGCTGACCAAGGATAATGTTAATCTACATTAACCTTCTAAACAATTTAACTTCAAGAACTTTTTCTCTTAGTAATCTTATATTTTTTTACTATTGGAGGGGGGAGGTAAATGTCTTCCTCGATTTCTCTGCTTTTTTCTGTCGAAGAATGAATTAGATATTATATTGAGCAGGTGAGTGGTTTGTCTGTGAAATTAGAAAAAAAAAATCACCATTGTAATTTTTTGTGTTACTGTGTTTAAAATTTGTTCAACTATAATGCATTTTCCTAATATCAGAAATGTACATTCAAGACAATAGGCCTACAAAATGTACAGATGAAGAAAGTAAAAAATAATTTCTTAAATTTCTATTGAAAAAATCATTTTCTTTTGTAAAGGACATTTGATACTGAACTGTTTTCATCATCTGTTTGAATGATGATGATGACGATTTATCGATCAAATATCGTCTGACAGAGGAGAGGGGGGGGGGGGGGAGTATACAAATGCAAAGAATTTACGTCCCCCGCTTTCAGTGTCTTAATTTATTGAGACATATTGTAAACGTTTCCTTTCTTGTTTGGGTATCATACAAAAACACATACTTTATGAACATTGGCGTCGGAAGCAAATTGAAAGTGGGGGGGCTAAGTGTAAGAAAAAATTTTTTGTACCTCCAAAAAAACCTGACAAGCAAAAAAAAAAAAAAGGAAATGTCTATTTCCCAAACACGAAAATCCTATTTCGTGTGTGGGGGGGGGGGGGGGGGGGGCAAGGTTCGAACTCCAGTACCAAAAATTTTCTTCCAAACACCAACACTTTCCCAATTTTAACCTATACTAAGACGTTTCTGTGGAAAGTGGGGGGGCTAAACTTACGAAGATATGTTCAATGTCTATACTAAGTATATATTTGGAAAAAAGTGGGGGGGCTAAGCCCCCCCCCTAGCCCCCCCGGTTCCGACGCCTATGATGAATGAATAAAATGAACGGTAAATATTAAAGCTTCCCAAAACTGCATCAATCTTCATGAACAAGTTCATGATGTCAAATATCATAATCCGAAAAAAAATGAAAGCCCTGTCTCTTCTGGAGCAAAGTTTATGGCCAAAGATGATATTTTTGGATAACTGTGTTAAACTTTTAGGTCAAAGTCATTATTCAAAAATAATATTTATTTCTTAGAGGTACCGGTATTGTCACAGGTAATGTATATGTTTATTGTAAAATATGAGAGCTCTATCTTCTCATTCAATCGTTATTACTTATGAAAAGAGTGGGGGGGAAAAACTAGATTAAACTTGATAGTGAAGGTTACGGGGACACGTCAAAAGTAACAGATTCAAAAACCAGCAACACTTTAAACCTTTTAAGATTACAGTGTAGGTAAAATTTATGGGTCAGACTCGTGGGGTTAAAAGATGATACTTAATTTTGAAAGATCTTGTCATATATTTATATTCCATAATGTACGTTGTATATCAATATGGTTTGCACCCTTCTTTGGATGTCTGCAATCTTCAATTTCGATAATTACTATTTGGAAATTCCTTTTCCCATTATACTTTTTTTGTTCTCAAAAACTCAAAACTGAATTGACAATAAACTCAGATTATTTAATTTTTTAATTTTAGTTATCCATGAAAGTCAGAAATATCTATAGAATTGCTATATATGAATTTTCAAAAAAAAAAAGACAAAAATATGCAGACCCAGCTTGCACTTCCTTCTTAATACCAGATTTATAAAAGTATATAAAACACCTGTACTTTTTGGGAGTAATTTATTGTTTCTGGGGATCAATACTAAAATAAAAACTAGAATATTTTTTTCAAAAAATACTGGCATGTACACTGTACAATAAATATACACAAATTAAAAAGTATCAAATATGCAAAATATGATAAATTTGAATAAACATAAGAAAAATATGTTATTTTATTGTATAAAAATATGCACGTGTGATATGTTAACTTGTTCGACAGACTTTTTCATATTCTACCAAGCCTCATTCTATATCACATGTATACCAGTATCCCTTAACGTAATCTAACTTGAATGAAAGATGATATTTATTATGCTTAATTTGCTTTTTAGTTTTTATATATCTTTGCAGAAACTCCAGTTAAATATTTTGCCAAATAGGATACGTGTTGTACATGTAATGGTATCATAAAAACACATGATTATAGAACAAATTTTACAATAGAATGTCAAAAATGTATCATTCATCAATATTTAAAGTTTGAAAAATGGACTCCATAAAAGAAACCACTAGTATATACTAAAAAACTTTCTGTGAATATGAAAATTTTAATTTCCTTTGGATTTCATAGAAAGTAGTATCAAATATTTGAGAAAAAGGAAATATAAAATTAATACATGACTAAGAAATCCAGATAGTGAACTATTGTTTCT
>NW_026928101.1:0-33238 GCF_032062105.1 Saccostrea cuccullata | reverse complement strand
GCATTTGCAAATATCTCTATTTAGATTAGAAACACCGTAGAAAAATATTGAAAAACCAAAAAATTGAAAAATTGCATTTTCTCAAATATGCTTCCGGCAGATACCGGAAGTGATGACGACGCACGAAATGGCAATTCTGCAAACCACAAAGTCATAATCTATCATCTCCAATAAGTCTCCAGTTCATATCCTCAGCCATTTTCGATAAAAGTGCGCGACAAAATCGCATTTTAAAATCAGAAAATTGTCCATAACTTGGCACCGGAAGCGAATTTTCCAAAATAAATTATTGATTGCACAAGTTCATGTAATGTCGCATATTTTGTGAAAGTTTCGTTGAAAACCGCCGAGTAGTTTTCGAGAAATCGCGTGCACAAAATTTTGTCAAAAAAAAAAGAATAATAATAGAAGAAACAGTAGAATCACTATAAGGTCTTCCGTGAAGACGGAAGACCTTAATAAGAAACAGTAGAATCACTATAAGGTCTTCCGTGAAGACGGAAGACCTTAATAATAGTGGAAAAGAAACAACAGAATCAGTAGAAGGTCTTCCGTTGGAGACGGAAGACCTTAATAAAAGTGAAAAAGAAACCTAACAATAACAAGAAGGTCTTCCGCTGAAGACGAAAGACCTTAATAATAATAAGAAACAGAGTAAAAACAATATGTTCCCCAACTTCGTTTGGGGAACATAATAATAAGAAACAGAGTAAAAACAAATATGTTCCACCACTTCGTTTGGGGAACATAATAAGCAGTAGTGAGGTGGACAGGTAAAATAGAACAGCAGTGATATAGAGCCAAGTGGTTCCAGGCTGGGAACTGATCGCACCAGTCGGCACACCTCTAGAGGCTGTAGTGTACAGCACCAAAACCGATGAAGGAGGATCCACCTGATGATGGAACCACGCATTTTTCCATCAAGATGTATACAAGTAATATTATCTGGAAACCAGTGACACCAAGAAAGTCAACTGATGACAACTGAGAAAAGTTCAGTGACAACCTGGAGAGACAGGGGACAGCCAGGAGAGATTGGGATCAGGGGTGTGGAGGCTTGGTAAACCAAAGCACAACTTCCGTGAGGAAGTACACATTTCATCACGCTATGGACAGATACAGTACTGTAGACATCCCCGAGGTCGCGCGAGAGTGGTGTGGGGGGATAAACGGCCTGTTGGGACAAAAATTGGGATACAATAAGACAACGAAAAACGAATTACGAACAATGGAAATGTATGCAGGTGCGTGAAACCATGCAAGAACTAAATGGGGCTTAAAATTCACATAGGATTTTGTTAATTTTTTGATAATTAATTTTCACTGTTATATTTATTGTTTTAAGATTGAAACATAGCGAAGCTTAAGCTTTCTCAAATGCAGATCAAATATGTTGGTACCTAAAGTAAGTCCTTTTCAGAAGAAATACAAATGTGAAATATAAAACCCTAGCACCACTTGTCAAGGGTTATGACCAAGCTTAATATTTTTTAAAGGTATGACAAACTCCAAGGTCTAGGTCAAAGAGTCAAGGTTGCTGGTTTTTAAAGAAAGGCCATGTCTCAAAGATTATATATGGGAAGTATGAAAGTGCTGGCCCTTATCGTTCAAAAGTTATGAACAAGATTAAAGTTTGTAAAAAGTAGGTCACAAATGTCATGGTCAAAAGGTCAAAGTTCATGATATCCAATGAAAAATCTTGTCAAAAGAATTAAATATGTGAAATATGAAAGCTCTAGTCCCTACTGTTCAAAAGTTATGGCCAATGTTAAAGTTTGTAAAAGGAAGTTCAAACTCTAGGGTCAAGGTCAAATGGTCAAATTTGTTGATATGCAATGAAAGGTCTTCTCACAAAAATTACATATTTGAAGTATGAAAGCCCTAGTCCTAACCCTTCAAAAATTATGGTAAATGTTGTATTTTTAAAGTAGATAAAACTCCAAGGTCATGGTCAAAGGAACAAGGTTCTTGGTATCCGATAAAGTGTCTTCTCACAAGGATTACATAATTATATGAAGTATGAAAGCCCTTGCACTAACCGTTCAAAAGGTATAGCCAAGTTTAAAGTTTTTTCATAAGTATAGTAATCTCCAAGTTCAAGGCCAAAAGGTCAAAGTTGTTGGTATCCAATGTAAGATCTTTCCACAAAAAATACATATGTCAAGTTTAAAATTCCTCCCTTTCAAAAGAAATGGCCAAAGAAAAAGTTCAAAATTTTTGTATAAATGTGGGTCAAACTTCAAGGTCAAAAGGTAAATTTGGTGGTACTCAAAGAAATGTCTTGTCACAAGGAATACACTTGTGAAATATGAATGTCATGACTCAATTAAATCAAAAGTTATGAGCAAGGTTAAGGTTTTTGCGGACAAACCGACAAACAGGCAGACAGACAGACGGACTAACAAGACAAAAACTACATACCCCCGAAACTTCGGAGTGACAGATAGACAGACGTACGGACACGACAAAAACTATATATATCCCCGAAACTTCGTTTACGGGGGCATAAAACTCTAATGCTTTCCATCCCAATTTCTTTGGGGCCCATCTCAAAAATTGTCAAATTTTACTATTGGACTCTATGGGAATTTGTTGGAAAAGCGCCAAATCATCACATTTTCCCTTCATATTTTTCTTAATTTCTGCTCTAGAGATTCAAGTAGATGAATGTTATAGCAAAAAGTCACCAAATTATGAAATTTCAAGAAATATTGACCATTTCGGTTGGTCGAGGAATTTTAAAATTACTAAGTTTATTTTTTCATAGCCCAATACCACTTGTTGAAATACATATCAGTGCAGATGAATTATTTTTTTTCGGTAAAAAGAATAGCAACGTTAAGATTTCTAGTATGTTTCTTTGGATGTTCTGTTATCAGTTTTTAGTATAATATCCATGGAGGTCTTGAACATACAAGCGAGTCATGCGTCATTCTTCAGCGGCACGCATTACTGACAAAGTCGGAAAATGTTGACGTCGTTAGAGCCATTTCAGCGTGTTTTCTTTTTATTGTCGTAAAATCATCTTTTCAGACAAGTAGGGGTTACAGATTTTTATTTTGTATATATTTGGTAAAGGTGTACTGTCGCACAATAAAATGACTGCATGATTGATTGATTGATTGATTGTATACTGTTTAACGTCCCTCTCCATGCAGAATATTTCACTGATATGGAGACGTCAACATTGCCGGTGAAGGGCTGCAAAATTAGGCCTATGCTCGGCACTTGCGGCCCTTGAGCAGGGAGGGATCTTTATCGTGCCACACCTGCTGTGACACGGGGCCTCGATTTATACGGTCTCATCCGAAGGACCGCCCCATTTAGTCGCCTTTTACGACAAGCAAGGGGATACTAAGGTCATATTTAACCCGGATCCCCACAGGGTAAATGACTGCATGAAATTAAAATGCTGCGCAAAGTCACTCAAATTAGACTCGACCTCGTTATGAAGTGGAAACTTTCTTTTTATGGCTTAAGTAAAGCTTTTACAAAAGGGGATCATGGTCAATATATTGAACTCAAAGATAATGTATTTCACTAGTTCTAACCCAATTATTTAAGGTATTTCACTTGTGAGATTAGTTATATCAAGGATTTTTAAAGTGTATTTAAGATAAGTGCTTATGTATATGTATAGCATAACTCAAAATCGAAAAGAAAAAAATGGGGTGCATCTTACTGAGCTACATGCACGTTATAATTCAGTTGAATTTTTGGCACTTAATTGTAACTCTTTGGTCAATCACTTCAAGTTTAAGAAAAATTCGGATCAGCGATGTTAATTTTGAGCTTTTGGTTAAAATATGCGCTACTCAGGCAAAAAAAAAAAAAAAAAAAAAAAAAAAAACGAAGTAGATTTTATCTGACTTGTCTTCCTTTCTTGGCGGAGTCTGTTGAGTGAACCATGTGCAAAAATAGCTGCAGAATTGTTGCTCTCCGAAAAAATATGCTGTCAGACCGGAGAGCTATGAACAGTGCCACCCATTGTAAAAACTGTATATTTATTGCGCATAAAAAGTTGCTCTTGGTTCTGGATCAATTTTTCCAAATTCTTACCTCAAACGCAAAAAAAAAAAAAAAAAATTAAAAAAAATTCCTTACTCCTCTATCAAGTACTCTCGTAGTTGACATCTGCACGAAGCGTATTGGACTGAATTATCTTGCGAACAAAAATGGCAGTACAAATAGAAGAAGTTTTCGATGATCTCAATTTCATGGCCATGAGGGCTATTAACAGCAATTACAAGGAGTGTTTTGTTGTGGAAACAGTGAAAGAAACATACGGTTAGTAATATTTTTATATGATAGTTTAAGAATTGAGAAACAACGCTGTATTTTGTGCGCAATAAATATTTTTTTTTTTACAATGGGCACTGTAGCTCTCCGGTCTGTCAACATATTTTTTTCGGAGAGCTACAGTTCTGCACTTAGTGTTATAATGTTCTCAGAATATAAAACGAGATCTATAGTTATGATATTCCTAACATATCATAGCGGAATATATTCTCTAAGTAAAAAAAATACGTGACTAACGTTCCAAGATATTAAATTAAACTAGAGGTACTGTGACACCGAGTCCACTAAATGATATCCCCCGCCTCCAATACGATTGAAGCGGAAAGCTGTTTTTCTATATTTTCATTATAGCGAAAGTTATCGCCCTTGTCGTTTGTAATTACTTATTATATGCATTTAAAAATAAATACTTAATATAAGTGTTGAATTTGAATCAAAGTTATAAGTTATAATCATTGTGTGTTTCTTTATTTTGTTTGATAAAAGTTTGTTTTTTTTAATTAAAGGGTTAATTGTATTTTACTTAATTAGTGCGTTTATAAATAATTTACTACGTATCTTATATGGTACTTGGAATATACGAAGGGTGATCAAAAAGTTCGCGAACTAGATGAATAACTTCCGTAAAAGAAACCATATTTGGTTTCAGTGTTGATTATATTTTAGATTAGTCCTCTCCAATTTTAATGCACATCACCCAACGTTCTACGAATGTGCGAATGGCGTGATATTCGCGGTCACGTGACCCCCTCCGTAGCGTTCTGTCACAAAAGCTGAAAGATTTTTCTGAGTATTATATTTCTTTCCATGTAAGTTAATTTTCATAACAAGAACAGTCCATTTGTTAGAAATGGTCAAATCTCGGCAACAGAACGGGTAGATAAGAATATCCTTTCCAAAAAAATAAGCATGGCGACCATTAAAACACAAATCTTCTGTCTCGGGAGAGATGTTTATTCAAGGTGGATAGAGAATGGTTGCCTACTTTTTATCATATCTATTATGTTTAAAATCTAAAGTAACTTAAGTAGGTATTTAATAATTATATTTTTGTTTAAATATTCAACTATTTTTTAAAGTGTTAATTGGAGGTCTTTGATAGCAAATTGCTTAATTAAAAACACATATCTTTTCAAACTTGCTTTCACTGAGCAACATGACATGTATCATTTTTAACCATCTGCCTTCCTTCACTAAAATCCAATCATTGATTAAATTCATAGGAAGTCATTTGTCTTAGTAGACTGTGTACAAATTATTATATGCTACGGCAAAGGGGTTTCTAAGATATGCAATAAATTGTACAGTTGTTTGTTGAACGAGTACGACTGAGTCAACCATTTTTCGTCACAAGTGACCTACATAGTGACGTCACATTGTGACATCACAAACAAGGAGTAAAACTTTATTCAGCATACGCGCTATTTATAGAACTTATGTATGGATATGTGTGCACCAAATTTCATTCTAATCTAAATTGTGGTTTTGTATGTATAAAGATAGTTCGCGAACTTCTTGACCACCCCTCGTATAGAGTTTTTACTGCCTATTTCACGAGATAGGTCCAACAGGTCTGTACATATGTAGGCCTGTGGACTTTCCTGCTTATATTGTACTGTGAGAATTGATAAGTATGCGGTCATTCCTGCTTATTGCTTGCCAGAGTGTGTGGTCATCTCTGCTCTGGATTTGGCATCTTATAGCAGCAAGTGTGAGGAAATCATTGCTTTTTGCTGCGCAAAATCAGGTGTGAGGACCACAGGCACTTGTTTCGGAAATAATTTTTTAACCCATAGTATAATAATAACACAAGGTATCTAACTCCGAATTCCACTTAGCACCCCCCCCCTCCTCACAAACGCACTCATTTACACTTTTAGATGAAATGCACTAGCAATTTTTTTTTATTACCAATGTCTTCTACGATATTTTATCTACACAACCATATACGGCATGTATGTCTTTGTTTTCATTAATCTCCGTAAACAGCGTCCAAACTCTGCCCGCCGAGTGAAAGTGGAACTATACCACGAAACGGTATATGCTGATCCCGCACGACAATTTTGATTGGCTAAAAATCTGTATCTAAAATTACATCGAAAAAATGTCGTAGTGTTTTCATGAAAAATGAGACGTAATCAAATTTTATTTATTCAATGCAATATTCTAAATGTGGAGTTGAATTTTTAAAGTCACTCATTTATTTAATTTTGCTCTTTGCCCGAGATCAGCATATACCGTTTCGTGGTATAGTTCCACTCTGCACTCGGGGGGCAGAGTTTGGACGCTGTTTACGGATATTAATGAAAACAAAGACATACATGCCGTATATGGTTGTGTAGATAAATTATCGTAGAGGACACTGGTAATAAAAAAAATTGCTAGTGCATTTCATCTAAAAGTGTAAATGAGGGCGTTTGTGAGGAGGGGGGTGCTAAGTGGAATTCGGAGTTAGATACCTTGTGTTATCATTATACTATATGGGTCAAAAATTTATTACAGAAACAAGTGCCTGTGGTGAGGACATCCTTGCCTGCATCTTGTGGTAAAGCATCGGTTTGTGGACATCCCTGCCAGTGTATGTAGTCTAGAACCGTGTCTTAGTGTCAAGTGTGTGGTCATCTCTGCTTGTCACTGCGCAAGGGCAGGTGTGCAGTTATCCCTGCATGTCCCTTGTGGAAGTGCGCTGGTGTGTGGACTTCCCTGCCAGCGTCACTTGTCGCTACCAGTAAAAAACCATATATACGTAGTTCCAAGTGATTTAGACTGTGCATTGTACATATCTGCAGCATCTCATGCAGGGCTATCCGTTTCTATCACGGGTACGAGCCCCACAGGGGTTCACAGGTAGTGACCCCCCCCCCCACACCTTGCACGTTACACGATTATACTGGCAAAGTCCATGTTTTACTCCGAAATAAGTGTCAGATAAAAAAAATAAAATGCGCGATGCTCAATTTTAATGAAATAATGTTATAAAGAATTTGTGGAAGAATTTCATTTTATGGAATAGGAGCACATGTTTCGGAATTTTTTAACCCATAGTATAATAATAACAATAATAATTATTCTTATACTATGGGTTAAAAATAACTTCCGAAATGTGCCTGTGCCTCAATATTATAGAAAAAATGGCAATGTCAATGTTTTGCTTTGGAAACTCAATTATATATGTTTCTGATCAAAAAGTAAAATAGAAGGTGCATTGTGGCACTATGTAACAACAAATCCGTGAAAGTTTCAACAACTTTCATTTATAGTGGTATATGAGGAGTTGCAGATAAGAGATGAGTACCCCAAAGCGTAACAGACGGGCGTACAGATGGACAAACGGACATTCTAAACACTGAATACTTCCCACTTTTCAAGTGGGTGTATAATAAAACTGTTTTTTTAAAAGAATTTTCTTCTATATAATTATCCTTCCACCATAAAAATCTTGCTTCTTTATGAATTTGTGATCAGTTTTTTTTTATTGATTGTTGTATATTATATTTTTAAATTTTATAAAAAAGGAATTGTTATATTAATCTAACTAAACTTAGATCCTTTGATCCGCTCACATAGAGATTGCTACTCGAGGACAAGAAAAAAAAATCCATTCAGGGTCATCTCCGGGTGACCTCTCAATTAATCAATCAAACCTTCTCTTCCTAGAATTTAGAAGTATCTCTGAATTCAGTTATATAACTAAAAAACTATCATGTTGTAAATTTTGAATTTACTGGGGGGGGGGTAACTTTTGCATTTACCTCCCCCTAGTAAATTCAAAATTTACAACATGATAAAAGCCCGAAGGCACACAAACGGAATATCATGACCTAGTTTCCGTAGCCTGCCAAGAGAACGACAACAGTTTTTTTCTGTACAGAAATATAATTTATTAAGTACTTGCTTTGTCTTGGTTTTGAGCTCTTGAAGTACGAAACTCATCGTCGCAAACCACGGCCAAAATGTACGTTCCTCTCCCATCTGGCCGTGGTTGAACGAGGAGAGAATTCTTCGTAGCTCATTAAAATATTGACCAATGCGAGTAAAGCATAGTCGGATGATGAACTTTATCGCGACCTTTCAATATCCAATCGCAGTATAGGAAATATTTCTTGTATACTGTTGACGTCAGTTGTTGATTTCAATTGCGATGGAAACAAAACTTGCCACTTACTGAATATGACGTCACAATAGAGAGGCGTAAATATTCAAGATTACGACACTTATTGGGATCAAGCAGCCACGGGTAGGAGAGAGCTATATGCGGACTCCGGACCGTGGCTTGAGACGATGTACGAAACTATAAATATCTTCTCCACAGCTACTTTCGAATGTCATTTAAATACGATCTCTCTGATTGGTCAAAAGAACTACGTACGCTACCTCTTGATTCCCGCCTACATTTTACACCTACAATGAAGCGCATTGAAGTGGTAAAATTTTCCGTTCGAATGGAACGTTTTGAGCTATCTTTAGAACGTTTATTGTCATCTTATGACACACCCATTTCTTTAGAAATGCATAAAACGGTCAATTTGTAGAACAGGTTTTCCATAAATATAATAGCCAATGAAATTGACGGTCTAAATAAATACCGAGTAAACACGTGTTAGACCGAAACAAGTGTTGTGGTAACTTCAATAGACATGACAAGTTCCTTCGTCGCAAACCACGGCCAAAATGTACGCTCCTCTCCCATCTGGCCGTGGTTGAACGAAGAGAGAATTCTTCGTAGCTCATTCAAAAATTGACCAATGCGAGTAAAGCATAGTCGGATGATGAACTTTATCGCGTTCTTTCGATGTCCAACCGCAGTATAGGAAATATTTTTATATACTGTTGACGTCAGTTGTTGATTTCGATATTGCGATGGAAACAAAACTTGCCACTGACTGAATATGACGTCAAAATAGAGAGGCGTAAATATTCAAGATAACGACACTTTTTGTGATCAAGCAGCCACGGATAGGAGAGAGCTATATATGCGGACTCCAGACCGTGGCTTGAGACGATGGATAAGTTCAAAAATATGTAGATTTGTGTTTTACAGAAGCGGAGAGTCTCTAACTCTCTCTTCTAATTTTTTCAAAGCTTCATTTCAGTGTTACTCATGTTGCTTGTCACGAAGCGTGGGGTGTCCTTAAACATTACGAAGAATATTTCTTTTGCGTTTCTAAAGACGTGTTTTTTATGTTATAAGTGACGTTCAAAACATGACTCAGAACGTTTCATCCAAACGGAAAATTTTACCACTTCAATGCGCTTCATTGTATTTAATTCAATATTAATGACAATTTGGCCATAAAATCTTTGTTGAATGAAAAGGTCTGTTCAATTACAATTGATTAATAATTTTAATACCAGTATAAAATGTCATGCCATTATCCCTTATTCTAGCTCTTTAAAAAAGAGTGGTAGACGATATTTTCCGTTGAAACCGGGCTTTACACCATCACCGTATTTTAAAATATTTTTGAATGTGAATAAATGTTCCTTACTTCTTTTCTTATGTTTTAAGCATATGAAATTAAACATACATCATTAATAAAATACTATGTTTTAGTTGTTAACCCCTTTGAATTGGTGAAAAATTAAACTTTTTTCATTTTTTTGTCAGTAAACATATGCCCCCCCCCCCCCCCCGTGAAACACAAAAAGCTTTGGTATCAATTTGTGAAATGACAGTCTATATTATCTGTATAAAGTTTTCCGTTGATTTCTATGGTGAAAAACACGAGTTTTACCAAAATTATAGGGTTATCTCTCTTTGTTTTCCCAAATAAGTAATGTTTTATGGAAATTCATGTAAATATGAATATAAATATGGGAAATCATTCAAATATATTAATTTTTGAAAAATTGACTTGGAGGTAAGCGGGAGAACAATACTATCGTTCGTAGTTCTTTTAATATTTTCATTAGAAAAGTCACCAGGAGATGACCCTTAATGGTGTTGCTTCATATTCTTGTGTAGCGCTCTCTATGTGAGCGGATCAAAGGTTCTTATTTTAATCAGATTGTTGTTATATAGTTTTGAAGTTAAAGTTCTGACTGAACTTTGCTGAAAAGTGGACATGTGAAATACCTTAATATTAGGGCATACGATTATTGCGCGTATTTATGATCCATTATCAGCGATGGAATTTAGGCTAGTGGAGTTTTATGAAGAGACTTACTTTTACAATGGACGACTGACTTGTACAATGTAAACAGAGACAAACTCCAATTACTAAAATGTAAAAGTCAGCTGTCGAATGTAAAAGTAAGTCTCTTCATAAAAGTCCATAATTGATAAATATTGAAAAATATACATTACTAGTATTTGAAAAAAAAACTGTTAAATGAATTGTTACGCACATTAAAAGACTTGACGAGATTTAAAAAAAAAGAAAAAAAAGGTTCTCATTAAACTAAGTCTATATTAATTTTGGGCTTTTTGCTTGAACCATACCAGTAATTATTAGAATTTTAAGTTTACTGATTGTACTAAATTGTATAAAATTATTATCCATTTAAAATTATAAAAAAAAATTAAACTTTAGATTCAGGTCTGTTTATAAAGTTTCTGGGACGAAGAAACATGAATCAAAATATATTAAGTAAATGAATATACCTCTTCCTCTATTTTCCACTTTTCCTTTTCATGAGCGAGATTTGTTCTATCGTCTTCCAAAATTCTCTTCTCTGTTTCAAACATCTCAAGTCTCTCGGTCAAGTCTTTTTCTTTTGCATTAAGGATTCTTTCTCTTTTATCTAGTGCATCCAATTTTTCATTTGCGTCCTGTTCTTTTTTGTCGAGCATTTTATCCCTCTCGCAGAAGATTTTCTCTACATCCTGCAAGTGCTGGTTAAAATCATTTTTTAGTTTTTCGGCTATTTTCCCCCCTTGACTCCTAAACTGTGTATGCCACGGTCTTTCTAATTCACATGCCATTTTCGATCCTTGTATCACTAGAATTGGTGTACAACTTTTATGGTTACAGAAAGTAGCGTCTTTTTAGAATGAAAGACAAGCTCTTTGTGCTGTGCGCGCTACTGAATTGTGAATATTAAGTTAGAAACAGACAATCCCATTGAGAATACTGATTTTTTTCTTTGTAAAAGATCCCTCAGTGGAACTATACGCATGCTACGTGAGTGTAATAATTCTTTCAATTGATAAAGCTTTCTGTCTATTGTCACGAACGTTCGTATAATGTAATATGGTTCATTGGATAAGTATTTAAAAAGAAGATTTTCAGATAATTGGAATTATTAAATTATTTTGTACAATAATAAGCCTTACGTAAATAATATAATCTATAAAAGAAATCTTGTATATGAAGCTTTTGTTGTTGAAATGTCCAGTGAAGCAGATATATTGGTTCGCTGACTTCAACAAGAGAGACTACTAAATTTACACGTATAAAAATTCTATACACAATAATGTGATACTCCGAATGCACAGGCACAAGACTTTACATTTTTGAAATCGATCCTTTCAATTGTTCTATGAGCCGAATTCGATGCGTGTGCTTTTAATGCAAATCACAAATATTCCCCTAGAAGAGATTAGAAGATAATTGATGGCAGAATCTTAGAGAGGTACATCTAAGAACATATATGAAGAAAAAAGTTACTTTTGCAAATATTTTTTTCGTATGCCATTGATAATTATAGCATTCATCTGCTTTCATATGATAAGTTATTTTGCTATACCATGCGTTCTTCTACTTTCTGTTGCATCTGCTCTAGAGTCGTGAAGTAAGGTGTACTGGCTAAGGAAAGTAGGAAACACCTTGTAAATGCGTCAAAGATTTTATTGATGAGGATGTTGATAACTGGTAATAACAAATCATAAATGACGCTAAAATACATTGAAAATGATTATTGACGTTGAATGACGTAGAAGTGTGACCATAGACAATACTTGATATCGCGATTACTTAACTTAGCGGAACTCTTTTGCGATGGAGATAGGAAACGTCTGTTGGATGGGGGCAAATGAGCTATTGAATACAATGCAAGATTGATTACTGATAAATTTATAAGGACAGATAAAGTAAGAAATCCTGGTGGAATACCTTGCTCAGGCGCGGATCCAGGTTTTGGAGTTAGGGGGGGGCGCCAAAATTAGGCAAGGGGTCTGGGGGCCGCCTTGAGGCCCCCAGTGGGTCCAGGGCGAAGCCCTGGTGGGGGCCCAGGGGGCGAAGCCCCCGGAAGCTCCTGGATTTTAAGATTTTGAGGGGTTAAAATGAGGTCTACCAAAGCCCTGGTGGGGGCCCGGGGGGCGAAGCCCCCGGAAGCTCCTGGATTCTAGAGATTTTGAAGGGTGAAAATGAGGTGTACCGACTAAACATATTTGATTTACGCTGACTTTGAAAATTTTAGGGGGGGCGCGCGCCGGGTGCGCCCCCCCTTAAATCCGCCACTGTTGCTAAACAATCGCAGCACCAGCCTATTGATAATTTTTTAGAGGAGCTTATTCTAAAATTTTTACATTTTTTACAATATTTTTAACTAAGCGGGGTCTTCTCATTAAATTTTCATAGAAACTCGTCACATTTAAAAGCTAATTAAATAATCTAAACTTTCCTTATTTGACAATCTACTATTTGAAGTTCAATTCTTTGCAATACATTATACTTTTGGCATAAAATTGTTCAAAGCATTCGATTCTCATTCCCCCGCAAAAGAGCGGTGGTAAGTTAGATAACTGCAAGGTTCTCGCGCCAATATTAAGTAAGGGATACTGTGTGAGAAATCACTGTGTTGTGACAACACATGTGAATGGTACAAAGCGCGCACTTTAATAATGCAACCGGAAACTAGTGCTAATTGTAACGGGGACCGTTACAGATGTTCCCCAAACGCTCCCCAACTTCCTTTTGGTGCTACATTCCCTGTAAGCTTAGTTAAATAAGACAAACTCTATGCATTTGAGGCTTTAACAACATTTACCCAGGAGAAAGTACCAAATTCATTCAAATTTTAGAATTCCACGCGTGCGCATGTGAATGCATGTGCGTAATGACCATATCATCTTGTCTATACAATCTTAATATTTTAATATACTAAAATATTAAAGTAATTAATCCAAAAGTATTAAAAAAAATACTCTCATTAAACTGTATTTTTGATTTTACTCATTTCACGTGGAAGCACGTGCATACATGAGCATGATGACCATACCTTCTTGTAGAAGTCCATTACATCTATCTATGTTCTAAATCCCACCCCGTTTGGTTGAAAACCAAGGGAGTTATAGCTGTTTAAAGTTTCAGCCAATCAGATTGCAGTGCACGTACACGCACGTGTATGCATATGGATGATGACCATACCATCTTGTAGAAGTCTATTATATCTATCTATGTTCCAAATCCCATCCTGTTCGGTTGAAAACCAAGGGAGTTATAGCTATTTAATGCATAAGCCAATCAGATTGCAGCGCATGTGCATGCACGCTTTTTCATGATAATTGCTATATATATTATTGTAGGATATCCTAATACATGCCTATGTTTAAAATTTCAAAGGATTTCGTCAAAAAACAAGAAAGATATTGAGACTTTAGTTTCAGGCAATCAGAGCAAAGGGCATGTGCATGCGCGTGAGATCTTGCTTTTTTGACCATGTCATCTTGTCTATGCTTCTAATATATAATTATGTTCCCCAAACGAAGTTGGGGAACATATTGTTTTTACTCTGTTTCTTATTATTATTATTATTATTATGTCGCCCCGAACGAAGTCGGGGACGACATATTGATATTGTACGCATGTTTTTTTTATCCAGGCTGTTTCTCGGAGATGGCTGGGACAATCTTCCTGAAACTTTCCTCAAAGGACGATCACTGGTTGTAGTTGTGCAGTGAGGTTGTTCAGTTCCAATATGTCTACCGTTGCCATGGAAACCTGTAAAAAGCGACAAATTTTGTCCGAGAGTGTTCTCTCTGGTCCCTTAAACGTTCGTCATGAAACTTTTCTTATTTTAATGATTAGTATCTGTAGTTATGCAACTCGCATTTAAAATTTTCAAATAATCGATTATTGCCATGGATACCAGGTGAAAGTTAAAATTCTTTAATTTCGATTTTCTCAATAACTACGCAGGCAATCGTTTTGAAACTTTCAGTGTTTATTCCTTGCAATGTGTCAAAGTGATTTCTACTTTTAAAAAAATTGTAATGAGTCGCTCACAGTTGCCATAGAAACGAAACAGAAAAAAAGATTCAGATGTACACATGTGTTCTCCAAGGTCTAGGTCAAAGGGTCAAAGTTCTTGGTGTCCAATAAAAGTTCTTTTCACAAGGATTACATATTTGAAATACGAAAGCCCTAGCCCTTACCGTTCAAACGTAAGGTACTATGTTCAAGACAACCCCCCCCCCCTTTTGAAGCGCACTGCCAGGTAGAATACACAGATATAACATATACAATTTACAGGTAACGTTTTAAAAATTTCATTCATAAAATTCAGTTCTCCTGAAGTGATTTGATAGTTTGCCAACAGTCATTCTTCTTCTGTCTTGTCTCTAGATTTTATAATTATTTTGTTTTTTCCATATAAAAAATAACGATTGTCAACTTCATTTATTAGCATTTCGCGTTGTTTGGTTTATCTATTACTCGTATATTATTAATTTCATTAAATAGTGCAAGAATAAATTAGAAAATTGGTACGTTATTTCCATAGTTTTTATTCATTCATAAATCTTTGGATCCGCTCCTATACAGGTGCGCTAAGCCTTGATCACTACTGTAAACAAAACATTCATCTCGCCGAAAATGTTCATGATTCCGCTAAACTGAGAAAGTTTACACATGATTTATCATTTCATAAGAAACATCAGACCTGTACAGTGCAGAAATGCTCGAATTGAAGGGGAAAATTCAGGAGTTATTGATGGGAAAAATTCATGAGTTATTATGTCGCCCCGAACGAAGTCGGGGACGACATATTGATATTGTACGCATGTTTTTTTTATCCAGGCTGTTTCTCGGAGATGGCTGGGACAATCTTCCTGAAACTTTCCTCAAAGGACGATCACTGGTTGTAGTTGTGCAGTGAGGTTGTTCAGTTCCAATATTCTACCGTTGCCATGGAAACCTGTAAAAAGCGACAAATTTTGTCCGAGAGTGTTCTCTCTGGTCCCTTAAACGTTCGTCATGAAACTTTTCTTATTTTAATGATTAGTATCTGTAGTTATGCAACTCGCATTTAAAATTTTCAAATAATCGATTATTGCCATGGAAACCAGGTGAAAGTTAAAATTCTTTAATTTCGATTTTCTCAATAACTACGCAGGCAATCGTTTTGAAACTTTCAGTGTTTATTCCTTGCAATGTGTCAAAGTGATTTCTACTTTTAAAAAAATTGTAATGAGTCGCTCACAGTTGCCATAGAAACGAAACAGAAAAAAAGATTCAGATGTACACATGTGTTCTCCAAGGTCTAGGTCAAAGGGTCAAAGTTCTTGGTGTCCAATAAAAGTTCTTTTCACAAGGATTACATATTTGAAATACGAAAGCCCTAGCCCTTACCGTTCAAACGTAAGGTACTATGTTCAAGACAACCCCCCCCCCTTTTTTGAAGCGCACTGCCAGGTAGAATACACAGATATAACATATACAATTTACAGGTAACGTTTTAAAAATTTCATTCATAAAATTCAGTTCTCCTGAAGTGATTTGATAGTTTGCCAACAGTCATTCTTCTTCTGTCTTGTCTCTAGATTTTATAATTATTTTGTTTTTTCCATATAAAAAATAACGATTGTCAACTTCATTTATTAGCATTTCGCGTTGTTTGGTTTATCTATTACTCGTATATTATTAATTTCATTAAATAGTGCAAGAATAAATTAGAAAATTGGTACGTTATTTCCATAGTTTTTATTCATTCATAAATCTTTGGATCCGCTCCTATACAGGTGCGCTAAGCCTTGATCACTACTGTAAACAAAACATTCATCTCGCCGAAAATGTTCATGATTCCGCTAAACTGAGAAAGTTTACACATGATTTATCATTTCATAAGAAACATCAGACCTGTACAGTGCAGAAATGCTCGAATTGAAGGGGAAAATTCAGGAGTTATTGATGGGAAAAATTCATGAGTTATTATGTCGCCCCGAACGAAGTCGGGGACGACATATTGATATTGTACGCATGTTTTTTTTATCCAGGCTGTTTCTCGGAGATGGCTGGGACAATCTTCCTGAAACTTTCCTCAAAGGACGATCACTGGTTGTAGTTGTGCAGTGAGGTTGTTCAGTTCCAATATGTCTACCGTTGCCATGGAAACCTGTAAAAAGCGACAAATTTTGTCCGAGAGTGTTCTCTCTGGTCCCTTAAACGTTCGTCATGAAACTTTTCTTATTTTAATGATTAGTATCTGTAGTTATGCAACTCGCATTTAAAATTTTCAAATAATCGATTATTGCCATGGAAACCAGGTGAAAGTTAAAATTCTTTAATTTCGATTTTCTCAATAACTACGCAGGCAATCGTTTTGAAACTTTCAGTGTTTATTCCTTGCAATGTGTCAAAGTGATTTCTACTTTAAAAAAAATTGTAATGAGTCGCTCACAGTTGCCATAGAAACGAAACAGAAAAAAAGATTCAGGTGTACACATGTGTTCTCCAAGGTCTAGGTCAAAGGGTCAAAGTTCTTGGTGTCCAATAAAAGTTCTTTTCACAAGGATTACATATTTGAAATACGAAACCCCAAGCCCTTACCGTTCAAACGTAAGGTACTATGTTCAAGACACCCCCCCCCCCCTTTTGAAGCGCACTGCCAGGTAGAATACACAGATATAACATATACAATTTACAGGTAACGTTTTAAAAATTTCATTCATAAAATTCAGTTCTCCTGAAGTGATTTGATAGTTTGCCAACAGTCATTCTTCTTCTGTCTTGTCTCTAGATTTTATAATTATTTTGTTTTTTCCATATAAAAAATAACGATTGTCAACTTCATTTATTAGCATTTCGCGTTGTTTGGTTTATCTATTACTCGTATATTATTAATTTCATTAAATAGTGCAAGAATAAATTAGAAAATTGGTACGTTATTTCCATAGTTTTTATTCATTCATAAATCTTTGGATCCGCTCCTATACAGGTGCGCTAAGCCTTGATCACTACTGTAAACAAAACATTCATCTCGCCGAAAATGTTCATGATTCCGCTAAACTGAGAAAGTTTACACATGATTTATCATTTCATAAGAAACATCAGACCTGTACAGTGCAGAAATGCTCGAATTGAAGGGGAAAATTCAGGAGTTATTGATGGGAAAAATTCATGAGTTATTATGTCGCCCCGAACGAAGTCGGGGACGACATATTGATATTGTACGCATGTTTTTTTTATCCAGGCTGTTTCTCGGAGATGGCTGGGACAATCTTCCTGAAACTTTCCTCAAAGGACGATCACTGGTTGTAGTTGTGCAGTGAGGTTGTTCAGTTCCAATATTCTACCGTTGCCATGGAAACCTGTAAAAAGCGACAAATTTTGTCCGATAGTGTTCTCTCTGGTCCCTTAAACGTTCGTCATGAAACTTTTCTTATTTTAATGATTAGTATCTGTAGTTATGCAACTCGCATTTAAAATTTTCAAATAATCGATTATTGCCATGGATACCAGGTGAAAGTTAAAATTCTTTAATTTCGATTTTCTCAATAACTACGCAGGCAATCGTTTTGAAACTTTCAGTGTTTATTCCTTGCAATGTGTCAAAGTGATTTCTACTTTTAAAAAAATTGTAATGAGTCGCTCACAGTTGCCATAGAAACGAAACAGAAAAAAAGATTCAGATGTACACATGTGTTCTCCAAGGTCTAGGTCAAAGGGTCAAAGTTCTTGGTGTCCAATAAAAGTTCTTTTCACAAGGATTACATATTTGAAATACGAAAGCCCTAGCCCTTACCGTTCAAACGTAAGGTACTATGTTCAAGACAACCCCCCCCCCCCTTTTTGAAGCGCACTGCCAGGTAGAATACACAGATATAACATATACAATTTACAGGTAACGTTTTAAAAATTTCATTCATAAAATTCAGTTCTCCTGAAGTGATTTGATAGTTTGCCAACAGTCATTCTTCTTCTGTCTTGTCTCTAGATTTTATAATTATTTTGTTTTTTCCATATAAAAAATAACGATTGTCAACTTCATTTATTAGCATTTCGCGTTGTTTGGTATATCTATTACTCGTATATTATTAATTTCATTAAATAGTGCAAGAATAAATTAGAAAATTGGTACGTTATTTCCATAGTTTTTATTCATTCATAAATCTTTGGATCCGCTCCTATACAGGTGCGCTAAGCCTTGATCACTACTGTAAACAAAACATTCATCTCGCCGAAAATGTTCATGATTCCGCTAAACTGAGAAAGTTTACACATGATTTATCATTTCATAAGAAACATCAGACCTGTACAGTGCAGAAATGCTCGAATTGAAGGGGAAAATTCAGGAGTTATTGATGGGAAAAATTCATGAGTTATTATGTCGCCCCGAACGGTAGTCGGGGACGACATATTGATATTGTACGCATGTTTTTTTTATCCAGGCTGTTTCTCGGAGATGGCTGGGACAATCTTCCTGAAACTTTCCTCAAAGGACGATCACTGGTTGTAGTTGTGCAGTGAGGTTGTTCAGTTCCAATATGTCTACCGTTGCCATGGAAACCTGTAAAAAGCGACAAATTTTGTCCGAGAGTGTTCTCTCTGGTCCCTTAAACGTTCGTCATGAAACTTTTCTTATTTTAATGATTAGTATCTGTAGTTATGCAACTCGCATTTAAAATTTTCAAATAATCGATTATTGCCATGGAAACCAGGTGAAAGTTAAAATTCTTTAATTTCGATTTTCTCAATAACTACGCAGGCAATCGTTTTGAAACTTTCAGTGTTTATTCCTTGCAATGTGTCAAAGTGATTTCTACTTTTAAAAAAATTGTAATGAGTCGCTCACAGTTGCCATAGAAACGAAACAGAAAAAAAGATTCAGATGTACACATGTGTTCTCCAAGGTCTAGGTCAAAGGGTCAAAGTTCTTGGTGTCCAATAAAAGTTCTTTTCACAAGGATTACATATTTGAAATACGAAAGCCCTAGCCCTTACCGTTCAAACGTAAGGTACTATGTTCAAGACAACCCCCCCCCCCTTTTTGAAGCGCACTGCCAGGTAGAATACACAGATATAACATATACAATTTACAGGTAACGTTTTAAAAGTTTCATTCATAAAATTCAGTTCTCCTGAAGTGATTTGATAGTTTGCCAACAGTCATTCTTCTTCTGTCTTGTCTCTAGATTTTATAATTATTTTGTTTTTTCCATATAAAAAATAACGATTGTCAACTTCATTTATTAGCATTTCGCGTTGTTTGGTATATCTATTACTCGTATATTATTAATTTCATTAAATAGTGCAAGAATAAATTAGAAAATTGGTACGTTATTTCCATAGTTTTTATTCATTCATAAATCTTTGGATCCGCTCCTATACAGGTGCGCTAAGCCTTGATCACTACTGTAAACAAAACATTCATCTCGCCGAAAATGTTCATGATTCCGCTAAACTGAGAAAGTTTACACATGATTTATCATTTCATAAGAAACATCAGACCTGTACAGTGCAGAAATGCTCGAATTGAAGGGGAAAATTCAGGAGTTATTGATGGGAAAAATTCATGAGTTATTATGTCGCCCCGAACGAAGTCGGGGACGACATATTGATATTGTACGCATGTTTTTTTTATCCAGGCTGTTTCTCGGAGATGGCTGGGACAATCTTCCTGAAACTTTCCTCAAAGGACGATCACTGGTTGTAGTTGTGCAGTGAGGTTGTTCAGTTCCAATATGTCTACCGTTGCCATGGAAACCTGTAAAAAGCGACAAATTTTGTCCGAGAGTGTTCTCTCTGGTCCCTTAAACGTTCGTCATGAAACTTTTCTTATTTTAATGATTAGTATCTGTAGTTATGCAACTCGCATTTAAAATTTTCAAATAATCGATTATTGCCATGGAAACCAGGTGAAAGTTAAAATTCTTTAATTTCGATTTTCTCAATAACTACGCAGGCAATCGTTTTGAAACTTTCAGTGTTTATTCCTTGCAATGTGTCAAAGTGATTTCTACTTTTAAAAAAATTGTAATGAGTCGCTCACAGTTGCCATAGAAACGAAACAGAAAAAAAGATTCAGATGTACACATGTGTTCTCCAAGGTCTAGGTCAAAGGGTCAAAGTTCTTGGTGTCCAATAAAAGTTCTTTTCACAAGGATTACATATTTGAAATACGAAAGCCCTAGCCCTTACCGTTCAAACGTAAGGTACTATGTTCAAGACAACCCCCCCCCCCTTTTGAAGCGCACTGCCAGGTAGAATACACAGATATAACATATACAATTTACAGGTAACGTTTTAAAAGTTTCATTCATAAAATTCAGTTCTCCTGAAGTGATTTGATAGTTTGCCAACAGTCATTCTTCTTCTGTCTTGTCTCTAGATTTTATAATTATTTTGTTTTTTCCATATAAAAAATAACGATTGTCAACTTCATTTATTAGCATTTCGCGTTGTTTGGTATATCTATTACTCGTATATTATTAATTTCATTAAATAGTGCAAGAATAAATTAGAAAATTGGTACGTTATTTCCATAGTTTTTATTCATTCATAAATCTTTGGATCCGCTCCTATACAGGTGCGCTAAGCCTTGATCACTACTGTAAACAAAACATTCATCTCGCCGAAAATGTTCATGATTCCGCTAAACTGAGAAAATTTACACATGATTTATCATATCATAAGAAACATCAGACCTGTACAGTGCAGAAATGCTCGAATTGAAGGGGAAAATTCAGGAGTTATTGATGGGAAAAATTCAGGAGTTATTATGTCGCCCCGAACGAAGTCGGGGACGACATATTGATATTGTACGCATGTTTTTTTTATCCAGGCTGTTTCTCGGAGATGGCTGGGACAATCTTCCTGAAACTTTCCTCAAAGGACGATCACTGGTTGTAGTTGTGCAGTGAGGTTGTTCAGCTCCAATATGTCAACCGTTGCCATGGAAACCTGTAAAAAGCGACAAATTTTGTCCGAGAGTGTTCTCTCTGGTCCCTTAAACGTTCGTCATGAAACTTTTCTTATTTTAATGATTAGTATCTGTAGTTATGCAACTCGCATTTAAAATTTTCAAATAATCGATTATTGCCATGGAAACCAGGTGAAAGTTAAAATTCTTTAATTTCGATTTTCTCAATAACTACGCAGGCAATCGTTTTGAAACTTTCAGTGTTTATTCCTTGCAATGTGTCAAAGTGATTTCTACTTTTAAAAAAATTGTAATGAGTCGCTCACAGTTGCCATAGAAACGAAACAGAAAAAAAGATTCAGATGTACACATGTGTTCTCCAAGGTCTAGGTCAAAGGGTCAAAGTTCTTGGTGTCCAATAAAAGTTCTTTTCACAAGGATTACATATTTGAAATATGAAAGCCCTAGCCCTTACCGTTCAAACGTAAGGTACTATGTTCAAGACAACCCCCCCCCCCTTTTTGAAGCGCACTGCCAGGTAGAATACACAGATATAACATATACAATTTACAGGTAACGTTTTAAAAGTTTCATTCATAAAATTCAGTTCTCCTGAAGTGATTTGATAGTTTGCCAACAGTCATTCTTCTTCTGTCTTGTCTCTAGATTTTATAATTATTTTGTTTTTTCCATATAAAAAATAACGATTGTCAACTTCATTTATTAGCATTTCGCGTTGTTTGGTATATCTATTACTCGTATATTATTAATTTCATTAAATAGTGCAAGAATAAATTAGAAAATTGGTACGTTATTTCCATAGTTTTTATTCATTCATAAATCTTTGGATCCGCTCCTATACAGGTGCGCTAAGCCTTGATCACTACTGTAAACAAAACATTCATCTCGCCGAAAATGTTCATGATTCCGCTAAACTGAGAAAATTTACACATGATTTATCATATCATAAGAAACATCAGACCTGTACAGTGCAGAAATGCTCGAATTGAAGGGGAAAATTCAGGAGTTATTGATGGGAAAAATTCAGGAGTTATTATGTCGCCCCGAACGAAGTCGGGGACGACATATTGATATTGTACGCATGTTTTTTTTATCCAGGCTGTTTCTCGGAGATGGCTGGGACAATCTTCCTGAAACTTTCCTCAAAGGACGATCACTGGTTGTAGTTGTGCAGTGAGGTTGTTCAGTTCCAATATGTCTACCGTTGCCATGGAAACCTGTAAAAAGCGACAAATTTTGTCCGAGAGTGTTCTCTCTGGTCCCTTAAACGTTCGTCATGAAACTTTTCTTATTTTAATGATTAGTATCTGTAGTTATGCAACTCGCATTTAAAATTTTCAAATAATCGATTATTGCCATGGAAACCAGGTGAAAGTTAAAATTCTTTAATTTCGATTTTCTCAATAACTACGCAGGCAATCGTTTTGAAACTTTCAGTGTTTATTCCTTGCAATGTGTCAAAGTGATTTCTACTTTTAAAAAAATTGTAATGAGTCGCTCACAGTTGCCATAGAAACGAAACAGAAAAAAAGATTCAGATGTACACATGTGTTCTCCAAGGTCTAGGTCAAAGGGTCAAAGTTCTTGGTGTCCAATAAAAGTTCTTTTCACAAGGATTACATATTTGAAATACGAAAGCCCTAGCCCTTACCGTTCAAACGTAAGGTACTATGTTCAAGACAACCCCCCCCCCTTTTTGAAGCGCACTGCCAGGTAGAATACACAGATATAACATATACAATTTACAGGTAACGTTTTAAAAATTTCATTCATAAAATTCAGTTCTCCTGAAGTGATTTGATAGTTTGCCAACAGTCATTCTTCTTCTGTCTTGTCTCTAGATTTTATAATTATTTTGTTTTTTCCATATAAAAAATAACGATTGTCAACTTCATTTATTAGCATTTCGCGTTGTTTGGTATATCTATTACTCGTATATTATTAATTTCATTAAATAGTGCAAGAATAAATTAGAAAATTGGTACGTTATTTCCATAGTTTTTATTCATTCATAAATCTTTGGATCCGCTCCTATACAGGTGCGCTAAGCCTTGATCACTACTGTAAACAAAACATTCATCTCGCCGAAAATGTTCATGATTCCGCTAAACTGAGAAAGTTTACACATGATTTATCATTTCATAAGAAACATCAGACCTGTACAGTGCAGAAATGCTCGAATTGAAGGGGAAAATTCAGGAGTTATTGATGGGAAAAATTCAGGAGTTATTATGTCGCCCCGAACGAAGTCGGGGACGACATATTGATATTGTACGCATGTTTTTTTTATCCAGGCTGTTTCTCGGAGATGGCTGGGACAATCTTCCTGAAACTTTCCTCAAAGGACGATCACTGGTTGTAGTTGTGCAGTGAGGTTGTTCAGTTCCAATATGTCTACCGTTGCCATGGAAACCTGTAAAAAGCGACAAATTTTGTCCGAGAGTGTTCTCTCTGGTCCCTTAAACGTTCGTCATGAAACTTTTCTTATTTTAATGATTAGTATCTGTAGTTATGCAACTCGCATTTAAAATTTTCAAATAATCGATTATTGCCATGGAAACCAGGTGAAAGTTAAAATTCTTTAATTTCGATTTTCTCAATAACTACGCAGGCAATCGTTTTGAAACTTTCAGTGTTTATTCCTTGCAATGTGTCAAAGTGATTTCTACTTTTAAAAAAATTGTAATGAGTCGCTCACAGTTGCCATAGAAACGAAACAGAAAAAAAGATTCAGATGTACACATGTGTTCTCCAAGGTCTAGGTCAAAGGGTCAAAGTTCTTGGTGTCCAATAAAAGTTCTTTTCACAAGGATTACATATTTGAAATACGAAAGCCCTAGCCCTTACCGTTCAAACGTAAGGTACTATGTTCAAGACAACCCCCCCCCCCTTTTGAAGCGCACTGCCAGGTAGAATACACAGATATAACATATACAATTTACAGGTAACGTTTTAAAAATTTCATTCATAAAATTCAGTTCTCCTGAAGTGATTTGATAGTTTGCCAACAGTCATTCTTCTTCTGTCTTGTCTCTAGATTTTATAATTATTTTGTTTTTTCCATATAAAAAATAACGATTGTCAACTTCATTTATTAGCATTTCGCGTTGTTTGGTTTATCTATTACTCGTATATTATTAATTTCATTAAATAGTGCAAGAATAAATTAGAAAATTGGTACGTTATTTCCATAGTTTTTATTCATTCATAAATCTTTGGATCCGCTCCTATACAGGTGCGCTAAGCCTTGATCACTACTGTAAACAAAACATTCATCTCGCCGAAAATGTTCATGATTCCGCTAAACTGAGAAAGTTTACACATGATTTATCATTTCATAAGAAACATCAGACCTGTACAGTGCAGAAATGCTCGAATTGAAGGGGAAAATTCAGGAGTTATTGATGGGAAAAATTCATGAGTTATTATGTCGCCCCGAACGAAGTCGGGGACGACATATTGATATTGTACGCATGTTTTTTTTATCCAGGCTGTTTCTCGGAGATGGCTGGGACAATCTTCCTGAAACTTTCCTCAAAGGACGATCACTGGTTGTAGTTGTGCAGTGAGGTTGTTCAGTTCCAATATGTCTACCGTTGGCATGGAAACCTGTAAAAAGCGACAAATTTTGTCCGAGAGTGTTCTCTCTGGTCCCTTAAACGTTCGTCATGAAACTTTTCTTATTTTAATGATTAGTATCTGTAGTTATGCAACTCGCATTTAAAATTTTCAAATAATCGATTATTGCCATGGAAACCAGGTGAAAGTTAAAATTCTTTAATTTCGATTTTCTCAATAACTACGCAGGCAATCGTTTTGAAACTTTCAGTGTTTATTCCTTGCAATGTGTCAAAGTGATTTCTACTTTTAAAAAAATTGTAATGAGTCGCTCACAGTTGCCATAGAAACGAAACAGAAAAAAAGATTCAGATGTACACATGTGTTCTCCAAGGTCTAGGTCAAAGGGTCAAAGTTCTTGGTGTCCAATAAAAGTTCTTTTCACAAGGATTACATATTTGAAATACGAAAGCCCTAGCCCTTACCGTTCAAACGTAAGGTACTATGTTCAAGACAACCCCCCCCCCTTTTGAAGCGCACTGCCAGGTAGAATACACAGATATAACATATACAATTTACAGGTAACGTTTTAAAAATTTCATTCATAAAATTCAGTTCTCCTGAAGTGATTTGATAGTTTGCCAACAGTCATTCTTCTTCTGTCTTGTCTCTAGATTTTATAATTATTTTGTTTTTTCCATATAAAAAATAACGATTGTCAACTTCATTTATTAGCATTTCGCGTTGTTTGGTTTATCTATTACTCGTATATTATTAATTTCATTAAATAGTGCAAGAATAAATTAGAAAATTGGTACGTTATTTCCATAGTTTTTATTCATTCATAAATCTTTGGATCCGCTCCTATACAGGTGCGCTAAGCCTTGATCACTACTGTAAACAAAACATTCATCTCGCCGAAAATGTTCATGATTCCGCTAAACTGAGAAAGTTTACACATGATTTATCATTTCATAAGAAACATCAGACCTGTACAGTGCAGAAATGCTCGAATTGGAGGTGGCATGTCAGATTCGTTTTCCTGCAGAACCTCCAGAAATTAAAGTGAAAGTAGGGAATTTTCTGATTTATCACTGGCGTTTTAATACACAAAATAATTCGGCTGATCTTCTTAATAGATAATATTTGCCAAGGTTTTTTGGTAGGAAAGATACTGCCAATTAACAAGTATGAGGCTCAGTTCAGTACATCTGCCCAATTTCTTGTATGCAAGTCTGCAATTTTGGACTTGTAATTTTTTTCCTGCACTACTTTCTTCTCCTACAGATTCTAAAAATAATGAGTGGGATGTACCCAATTAAGGTCTTCCGTTTCTAACGGAAAGAACTGATCATACGACTGGATGGTTGTCAAAGCTTAGCTAATGGACCATTGTTTTAGTGATGATAAAAATGAAAGTCTTGTCCAATACGGGGCGACATATGCTATTGCTTGCAATAGCAGACTTTCTAGTTATTATTATTATTTTTCTTCTTCTTCCTGGGTACTTTTTTGTCCGGGAATGATCTCGTAAACTATACATCCGACTAAGGTGAAATGTTTTTAGGGTCAGTAGACATGTTATGTAGATTTGTGGAACGAAGGTCATTTTGCGCGCACGTGCTTGCAAGAGCGTGCACGTGCAACATGTGTAATGACCGATTTAATTGATATAGGCGTAACTTTTTAAATTTTTGATGAAATGCTTTGAAACTTATAATATAAGGATATATTAGTAGCATAGACATTATGACATGGTCAAAATAGCAAGATCTCACGCGCATGCACGTGCGCTTTGCTCTGATTGGCTGAAACTAAAGTCTCAATATCTTTCTTGTTTTTTGACGAAATCCTTTGAAATTTTGAAAATAGCCATGCATTAGGATATTCTACAACAAGATATATAGCAATTATCATGAAAACACGTGCATGCACGTGCGCTGCAATCTGATTGGCTTAAACTTTAAATAGCTATAACTCCCTTGATTTTCAACCAAACAGGATGGGATTTGGAACATAGATAGATATACTGGACTACTACAAGAAAATATGGTCACCATGCACATGCATACACGTGCATGTATGTGCGCTGCAATCTGATTGGCTGAAACTTTAAACAGCTATAACTCCCTTGGTTTTCAACCAAACGGGATGGGATTTAGAACATAGATAGATGTAATGGACATCTACAAGAAGGTATGGTCACCATGCTCATGTATGCACGTGCGTGCACGTGAAATGAGCAAACTCAAAAAAAAACACTTGAATGAGCGTATCTTTTTAATACTTTTGGATTAAATACTTTAATATTAAGTATATTAAAATATATAGATTGTGTAGACAAGATGATATGGTCATTACGCACATGCATTCACATGCGCACGCAAAATTTGAATGAACTTGGTACACTTCTGGGTAAACGTTATTAAAGTCTTAAATGCATCGAGTTTGTCTTATTTAATGAAGCTTACAGGGAATATGGCACCAAAAGGGAGTTGGGGAGCGTTTGGGGAACATCTGTAACGGTCCCCGTTACAATTAGCACTAGTTATAATATGAGTTTCAAAGCATTTCATCAATAATTGAAATAGTTACGTCTGTATCAATTATGTTGGACATTTCTCATGTTGCACGTGCGAGCTCTTGCAAGCACACGTGCATGCACATGCTTTCATGACAATTCTTATATTACAGGCTGTAGATCTCCCTAATGTATAACTATGTTCAAAATTTCAAATGATTTTATCAAAAAACAAGAAAGATATAGAGACTTTAGTTTCAGCCAATCAGAGCAAAGCGCACGTGCAAGCGCGTGCAATCTTGCTATTTTGACCATGTCATCTTGTGCATACTACTAATATATCCTTACATTATGAGTTTCAAAATATTTTGTTAAAAAATAGAAAAGTTACGATTTTATCCATTATATATTGGTCATTTCAAGTTTTGCACGTGCGCGCTCTTGCAAGCACGTGCGCGCAAAATGACCTTGATTCCGCAAATCTACATAACATGTCTACTGACCCTAAAAACATTTCACCTAAATCGGATGTGTAGTTTACAAGATCATTCGCGGACAAAATTTTCCCGAGAAGAAAAATAATAATAACTAGTGCTAATTGTAACGGGGACCGTTACAGATGTTCCCCAAACGCTCCCCAACTCTCTTTTTTTGCCATATTACCTGTAAGCTTCATTAAATAAGACAAACTCTATGTTTTTGAGACTTTAACATTTACCTGGAAGTGTACGAAGTTCATTCAAATTTTAGCATTGCATGCGTGCGCATGCGAATGCCTGTCATTTTGTCTACACAATCCATATATTTTAATAAACTAAAAATTAAAGTATTTAATCCAAAAGTAATAAAAATACGCTCATTCAAGTGTATTTTTGATTTTGTTCATTTCACGTGCACGCACGTGCATACATGAGCACGGTGACCATACCTTCTTGTAGAAGATCATTACATCTATCTATGTTCTAAATCCCACCCCATATGGTTGAAAACCAAGGGCGTTATACCTGTTAAAAGTTTCAGCCAATTAGATTGCAGCGCACGTACACGCACGTGCGCATGTGCATGGTGACCATACCTTTCTTGTAGTAGTCCATTATATCTATCTTTGTTCCAAATCCCATCCTGTTTGGTTGAAAACCAAGGGAGTTATAGCTGTTTAAAGTTTCAGCCAATCAGATTGCAGCGCACGTACATGCACGTGTATCCATGTGCATGTTGACCATACCTTCTTGTAGTAGTTCATAATATCTATCTATATTTAAAATCCCATCGTCTTTGGTTGAAATCCAAATGAGTTATAGCTATTTAAAGTTTAAGCCAATCAGATTGCAGCGCACGTGCATGCACGTGTTTTCATGATAATTGCTATATATCATATTGTAGGATATCCTAATGCATGGCTATAATCAAAATTTCAAAGCATTTCGTCAAAAGACAAAAAAGATATTGAGATTTTTGTTTCAGCCAATCAGAGTGCAGCGCACGTGCATGCGCGTGAGATCTTGCTATTTTGACCATGTCATATTGTCTATACTTCTAATGTATCCTTATATTATGAGTTCTAAAGCATTTCATCAAAAATTTAAAAAGTTACATCTATATCAATGTAATCGGTCATTTATCATGTTGCACGTGGCACGTGCGCGCTCTTGCAAGCACGTGCGCGCAAAATGACCTTCGTTCCGCAAATCTACATTACATGTCTACTGACCCTAAAAACATTTCACCTTAGTCTGATGTGTAGTTTACAAGATCACTCGCGGACAAAATTTTCCCAGGAAGAAAAATAAGAATAATAATAATAAAAAACAGAGTAAAAACAATATGTTCCCCAACTTCGTTTGGGGAACATAACAAGGAGATTAGACATAATAATAGTACACAAGGGTGGAATTAATAATTAATACGAGGGGCGTTCAATAAATAATGTCATCAGCTCGATGATATACAACATAGAAATCATATGACATTAAACTTGACTTCTTCTCAGGATTGAATCTGTAATGAATAGATAACAGTTTATGTGACCACTTTTCATCGCATAATTTCATTATGGGAAGCTAGAAAACAAGTGCTACTCGAGACACTGCATTAAAAATGAATGGCCAAGAATCAGTAATCTAGAGTAAATTAAACGCATCTTTAAAGCTGCTGTAAAACGTGTTAATTTCCCAAAAATATATTAAATGAAATATGTGAAATTTACAGCAACTTATGTCTGTTTCATACACACATGAACAGGTGAATTTTAATTAACAAAAATTATATAATGGGCATCAAAAATGGGTACCGTCCTTTTCAACAAGTACATACAACAACCAATGTATATTAGCGATAATTCAACAAATTATCACTGATTATGTTTTATTGACTTTAAGTTACATAGCAAATTTGATAGACTTCATTTTGGGGGTAGTTCACTCTGTTTTAAAGAAACATTTGATTGTAAAAAGATTCATACTCAAAGGTCACCCTATACTTTTAAAAATGAATGAAAACGAGAGCGTGTAAAAAAATCTAACCAATTATTTTTAAAAAATCAAAAATTGTTCTTATCCACGTTTTTCTGAAACTCAAACAGATCATGAAACTTGAATCCATTTTGCGTTAAACCCTCAAAACAAATTTAGAATATGTACTTGACAAAACTGCAAAGGCCTAAGAAGAGCAAAACTTTCAAGAATACGAAAACAGTTTTATACGATATTTTCTTAAATGTTGTTCAAACTCATATATAGGGAGGCAGTTCAATTTCTGGAGGAGTCTAGTAAGCAATGTGCTTACTTATTACGGAACATATGAGTCAAATTTTATCATATATTGTTGCAAATCGTTAAGACAAATACCTTTGCTTCTGTAATCTATCACAAAATATTGATCATTATAGAGTTATAGATGATAGACTTTTGGCCCCTCTGAGCCCCTAATTTGAGGAGTCAGTTCTCCTTTCTTGATAAAAAATGAAAGGTCTTACAATTTCAAAGACGTTTTGATCAACAACTATTCAGATATTTCTTTTCGTTTTGGAGATATGCTGAATGGAAATATTTAGGGGTCCACCCCTACAAGTCCTTAATGGGGCCATTTTACAAAAATTCAAAGTATGCATATTGTTTAAAATATTATTTTGACTATCTTTTGTTCAATGTTGCTTATCAAAATATTCCCTCTTTTCAAGATATAAAGCGTCAAAGATTTAGCATTCTGGCCCCTTGTGACCCCTAATTACGTAAGATATGCTTAAAAGTTTATAATATATAGTTGCTAATGGTTGAAAATTAAAAAATATCGAAAAACCGAGCCGAAAAAGTGATAAAATTTTTTGGACACACGGGGGATCGAATCCGGGTCGCCCGCGTGACAATCCAACGCGCTAACCATTTGGCCATTGTGATCACCGCTTAGAGTTTTCAAATACAAATATCTCAAGATTGGCTTTTTCGATTTTCAAACAAATTACATATTTCGCTTCTGCAAAAGGGTCTCTATTCCATTCTTAAACAAAAATATAAAAAAAGAAAAGTTGAAAAATTGCGTTTTTTAATTCGCTTCCGGTATCGACTGGAAGTAATGACGACGCACGAAAAGGCGATTCTGCAACGCTATAAATCATGAACTATCATCTCCAATTAATCTTCAGTTCATATCATAAGCAGTTTTCGCTACTAAATCAAGACAAAACTGCATTTTAAAATCAGAAAATTGTCCATATCTCACGACCAGAAATGACGTCATAAAAACGCTTAAAAACCTATCAAGATCGATTGATAAGCTATTACATATGAAAATTTCATGTAAATCGGCCGAGCCGTTTCCGAGAAATCGCGTGCACAAAATCAGTTGGAAGAATAATAATAATAACTAGATACGATCTCGTTGCGAGCAACGAGTGGGTCTTCCGTCCGATTCTTAATGAGTTGAGATAAGATTTTGATTGATATATTCTTTTAGAATGATAATATTGTTATGAAAAAAAAAATTGCTGCCGTAATGTTTTAAAAACATATTGAACATTAAATAGTTATAAATTCGAATTTTGGCACCTCTTGGCCCCTTATATGAGGGGCCAGTCCTTTTTTCTTCAATCATCTTAAAGTTCTCATACTTTTAATCACTTTTTGTTCAACAAGTCTTCAGATATTGTTTTTCGTTTTCGAGTTATTTGCAAATGAAATATTTAGGGGCCAACACTTCAACTCCCTCATGGGGACGTTTAGCGAAAAATGTAAGGTTGCATATTGTTCAGAACATTGTTTTAAACATCTTTTGATCAATATTACTTATCAAAATATTTCCCACTTTTGAGATACAAAGCATCAAAGATTTAGCATTCTGGCCCTTTGTGGCCCCTAATTATGTACCATACGACATAAGGTCACAATATATAGTTGTAGATTGTTAAGATAAACATTTTTTTTCAGTAATGTATAACAAAATATTTACTGATAAAGCGTTATCGATTGAAGAGTTTTGGCCCCTCTCAGCCCCTATTTGAGTGGCTAGCCCCCTTTCCTTGATTTTACCTTAAAGTTCTTAGAATTTTGAACACTTTTTGTTCAACAACTATGCAGAGATTGTTTTTCGTTTTCGAGTTATTTGCAAAAGAAATATTTAGGGGCCAACCCTTCAACTCCTTAATGGGGACGTTTAGCGAAAAATGAAAGGTTGTATATTGTTCAGAACATTATTTTGAACATCTTTTGTTCAATATTACTTATCAAAATATTTCCCACTTTTGAGATAGAAAACGTCAAAGATTTAGCATTCTGGCCCCTTGTGGCCCCTAATTATGTACCATACGACATAAGGTCACAATATATAGTCGTAGATTGTTAAGATAAACATTTTTGCTTCAGTAATGTGTAATAAAATATTGACTGATAAAGAGTTATCGATTGCAGACTTTTGGCCCCTCTCAGCCCCTAATTTGGGTGGCTAGCCCCTTTTTCTTAATTTTACCTTAAAGCTCCTAGGATATTGAACACTTTTTGTTCAACAACTATTCAGATATTGTTTTTCGTTTTCGAGTTATTTGCAAAAGAAAGACTTAGGGGCCAACCCTTCAACTCCTTTATGGGGATGTTTAGCCAAAAATGAAAAGTTGTATATTGTTCAGATCATCGTTTTGAACATCTTTTGTTTAACATTACTTATCAAAATATTTTCCCCTTTCGAGATATAAAGCGTCAAAGATTTAGCATTCTGGCCCCTTGTGGCCCCTATTTATGTATCATATGACATAAAAATCATCAAATATAGTTGTAGAAACGTTTTTTCTTCAGTAATGTATAACAAAATATTGACTGTTAAAAAGTTATTTAATAAAGACTTTTGGCCCCTCTCAGACCTTAATTTGATGAGTCAGCACTTTTTTCATAATATTATATCAAAGACTTTGGTATTATGCACAAATATTGTTCAATATGTTTTCACAAAATATTTATATTTTAGAAGATATGATACAAAAGATCTCGAAAATTCACTCATGATTTTTGTCCTAAATTTTGACCCCTACCGAGCTTCCATACTAGGCACTTCCAGAAAATTTGAAAACCCAGGTGCACAACTACAACATGTCCTCTACTATCACAAAAAATTTCAGCACTCTAGCTTTTGTGGTTTTTGAGTTTTTGTGTCGACAAAATGGTCACTAAAAATTCGATAAAATAACTTCTTACCGGAAGTGATTCATCAAAAACGAAAATGCCGGAATTAACTTCGGATAATGATGCATCAATAAAATTTGAACAAAATGAACGAGCCATCTCCGAGAAATCCTCTGCACAAAATTTGTAAAGAAAAGAAAAAAGAATAATA